>NC_090030.1:31516272-31788772 GCF_037176765.1 Anolis sagrei | reverse complement strand
CTGCCACATGCACCATGGAGGACCTTCTTGCGGCAACACCAGAAGCACTCCAAGGGGCCAGATACTGGTCAAAGGACATTTAATCAACTACCAAACTCACACATTTTGTATTTTGTCTGTTTGTTTGCTTTGTTCTGTTAGAAATGTAATATAATTTGACTGGTTGCCCTGATACGACAAATAAAATAAATGTTGTCGTGTCAGAGCAACCAGTCTATTATATTACATTTCTAACAGAACAAAGCAAACAAACAGAAAAATACACAACTTGTGAGTTTGGTAGTTGGTTAAATGTCCTTTATTTTAGTGAAAGGACCAAGGCAGTGACATCTCCAGCTCATCCCCTGTTTGGGTATCAGCCAGCACGCCAACGACTTAAATCTAGACATAGTTTTCTAAGATCTACAGAGACACTCGCTGGAACACCTCAGCAAGCGTGAGTCCAAAGGTGGCAGGCTCAAACCCAGCACCTCAACCAATGGCTGATACCAAATGAGAGACTCCCTCCTGGGCACACAGAAGACTAAAATAAATAACCCACATCTATGGCAAGCATCGTCAGAGGTTGTGAGGTCTGTTGGAAACTAGGAAAATTGAGTTTATATATCTATGGAATGATGTCCAGGGTGGGAGAAAGAACTCCTGTCTGTTTTGAGGCAAATGTGAATGTTGAAAATGGCTGCTTTGATTAGCATTTAATTGGCCTTGTAGCTTCAAAGACTGGTTGGTTGCTGCCTGGGGGAATCCTTTGTTGGAAGGTGTTAGCTGGCCTTGATTGATTCTTGTCTGGAATTCCGCAGACAAGAACAAGGCATTGAAAGCTTTTTCGACGATGCTCCAGTTCTGTGGAACTCATTGTCTCCATACATTTAGAGCAATGTCGGAGCTGCGACCTTTTGTAAAGGCACTCAAGACTTGGCTGTTTGGTTGTGCATTTAAGTAATCAGATCTAATTTGCCAAATAGTCACTGTTGAATGTTTTTATGTTGTGTAAATGCTATTTTAGACTGTAAGTCGCTCGGAGTACCTTGGTGGAGAGCGACTAATTAAGAAATAAAGTGAAGTGAAACTGCAAGGTAATTAAATGCATCAATAGGAGCCTGGTGTCTAGATCTAGGGAAGTCCTGCTCCCCATGCTCTATTCTGCTTTGGTTAGACCACTCACGGAATATTGTGTCCAATTCTGGGCCCCACAATTCAAGAGAGATATTGACAAGCTGGAATGTGTCCAGAGGAGGTTGGCTAAAATGATCAAGGGTCTGGAGAACAAGCCCTATGAGGAGCGGCTTAAGGAGCTGGGCATGTTTAGCCTGAAGAAGAGAAGGCTGAGAGGAGATATGATAGCCATGTGGGAGGAAGCCACAGGGAGGAGGGAGAAAGCTTGTTTGCTGCTTCCCTGGAGACTAGGACACGAAACAATGGCTTCAAACTACAAGAGAGGAGATTCCATCTGAACACGAGGAAGAACTTCCTGACTGTGAGAGCCGTTCAGCAGTGGAACTCTCTGCCCTGGAGTAGAATCATAGAATCAAATAATAGAATCATAGAATCAAAGAGTTGGAAGAGACCTCCTGGGCCATCCAGTCCAACCCCATTCTGCCAAGAAGCAGGAAGATTGCATTCAAATCACCCCTGACAGATGGCCATCCAGCCTCTGCTTAAAAGCTTCCAAAGAAGGAGCCTCCACCACACTCCGGGGCAGAGAGTTCCACTGCTGAATGGCTCTCACAGTCAGGAAGTTCTTCCTCGTGTTCAGATGGAATTTCCTCTCTTGTAGTTTGAAGCCATTGTCCCATTGCGTCCTAGTCTCCAAGGAAGCAGAAAACAAGCTTGCTCCTTCCTCCTCCCTGTGGCTTCCTCTCACATATTTAAACATGGCTATCATGTCTCCTCTCAGCCTTCTCTTCTTCAGGCTAAACATGCCCAGCTCCCCAAGCCGCTCCTCATAGGGCTTGTTCTCCAGACCCTTGATCATTTTAGTTGCCCTCCTCTGGACACATTCCAGCTTGTATGGTGGAGGTTTCTTCTTTGGAGGCTTTTAAACCGAGGCTGGATGTCTATCTGCTGGGGGTGCTTTGAATGCAATTTTCCTGCTTTTTGGCAGAATGGAGTTGGACTGGATGGCCCATGAGGTCTCTTCCAACTTTAGGATTCTATAATATGGCCATTTGCAACTTTCACACTTGCCCCAAGCAGAGAAGAGTTCTTCTTCTCACCCTGGACATTATTCCACAGAGATAAAAACCACACTTGCCTAGTATCCAACAGAACTCACTGTCAGGATTAATTTAGTTATATATGTGTTTTAAATGTGTTTCTATGTAATTCAAGATGGAGCCTACTGTGTGTTAGAAATTGCTATGCAGAATGTGCATGAGGCTGTGATTAAGTAACCCTGAAAGAAATGAGATAATGTATGCTCTCGCTGGGAACAGAAGGGAGTCAACCGTCTTAGACCAGAGTGAAAAGAGATAAGCAGGTGTGCACAGAGACTTTCGGTTTTCCACTAGTTCCTGTTTGTAGCTCGCTGTGTTAAGATGTGTGTTTGATGTACTTAGTAAAACTTAGTTTTCTTTTGTAACTGAAAGACTGCAGAGTCGTTATTTTGCATACAGTGTCTGCTGATCTAGCAATCCTTCAAATACTCTGACACTCACAACCTCTGAGGATGCCTGCCATAGATGTGGGCAAAACGTCAGGAGAGAATGCTTCTGGAACATGGCCACACAGTCACATGGAAAAATCACAGCAACCCAGTCATTTGGGCCCTGAATGCCTTTGACAACATACCAAAGGACCATTTCTGGTTCATAGAATCATAGAATCATAGAATCAAAGTGTTGGAAGAGACCTCCTGGGCCATCCAGTCCAACCCCCTGCCAAGAAGCAGGAATATTGCATTCAAATCACCCCTGACAGATGGCCATCCAGCCTCTGCTTAAAAGCTTCCAAAGGAGGAGCCTCCACCACACTCCGGGGCAGAGAGTTCCACTGCTGAACGGCTCTCACAGTCAGGAAGTTCTTCCTAATGTTCAGATGGAATTTCCTCTCTTGTAGTTTGAAGCCATTGTTCCATTGCGTCCTAGTCTCCAAGGAAGCAGAAAACAAGCTTGCTCCCTCCTCCTCCCTGTGGCTTCCTCTCACATATTTATACATGGCTATCATATCTCCTCTCAGCCTTCTCTTCTTCAGGCTAAACATGCCCAGTTCCCTAAGCCGCTCCTCATAGGGCTTGTTCTCCAGACCCTTGATCATTTTAGTCGCCCTCCTCTGGACACATTCCAGCTTGTCAATATCTCTCTTGAATTGTGGTGCCCAGAATTGGACACAATATTCCAGATGTGGTCTAACCAAAGCAGAATAGAGGGGTAGCATGACTTCCCCGGATCTAGACACTAGGCTCCTATTGATGCAGGACAAAATCCCATTGGCTTTTTTTGCCACCACATCACATTGTTTGCTCATGTTTAACTTGTTGTCCACGAGGACTCCAAGATCTTTTTCACACGTACTGCTCTCAAGCCAGGCATTGTCCCCCATTCTGTATCTTTGCATTTCATTTTTCCTGCCAAAGTGGAGTATCTTGCATTTGTCACTGTTGAACTTCATTTTGTTAGTTTTGGCCCATCTCTCTAATCTGTCAAGATCGTTTTGAATCCTGCTCCTGTCCTCTGGAGTCTTGGCTCTCCCTCCCAATTTGGTGTCGTCTGCAAACTTGATGATCCTGCCTTCTAGCCCTTCATCTAAGTCATTAATAAAGATGTTGAACAGGACCGGGCCCAGGACGGAACCCTGCGGCACTCCACTCGTCACTTCTTTCCAAGATGAAGAGGAAGCATTAGTGAGCACTCTCTGTGTTCGTCCACTTAACCAATTCCAGATCCACCTCACCGTAGTTTTGCCTAGCCCACATTGGACTAGTTTCCTTGCCAGAAGGTCGTGGGGGACTTTGTCGAAGGCCTTACTGAAATCCAACTGAAATCCTTACTGAAATCCAACTCTAGGATTCTACAAGGTGGCCATTTGCAACATTCACACTTGCCCCAAGCAGAGAAGAGTTCTTCTTCTCACCCTGGACATTATTCCACAGAGATAAAAACCACACTTGCTTAGTATCCACCAGAACTCACTGTCAGGATTAATTTAGTTATATACGTGTTTTAAATGTGTTTCTATGTAATTCAAGATGGAGTCTACTGTGTGTTAGAAATTGCTATGCAGAATGTGCATGAGGCTGTGATTAAGTAACCTTGAAAGAAATGAGATAATGAGATAATCCCTTCTGTTCGCTGGGATAAGCAGCTGTGCAGAGAGACTTTTGGTTTTCCACTAGTTCCTGTTTGTAGCTCGCTGTGTTAAGACGTGTGTTTGATGTACTTAGTAAAACTTAGTTTTCTTTTGTAACTGAAAGACTGCAGAGTCCTTATTTTGCATACAGTGTCTGCTGATCTAGCAATCCTTCAAATACTCTGACACTCACAACCTCTAAGGATGTCTGCCATAGATGTGGGCAAAACGTCAGGAGAGAATGCTTCTGGAGTATAGCCACATGGAAAAATCACAGGAACCTAGTCATTTGGGCCCTGAAAGCCTTTGTCAACATACCAAAGAACCATTTCTGGTTGGCAGGCTCACTGATTCATCATTGATGGAGATCAATTGGTTTGATTGGGACTCGGGGGGGGGGGGGGGAGGGGGAGAGGGAGGGAGAGAGACCTACCTCTACAATGTCGTCGTCAAACAGCAACCAAAACCCATGGCTCTTCACAATGGTGATATAATGCCCACGGTTCGGACCACTGGAGACAAAGGAGAGGTGTTAGATACAAGCGCTGAAATTATATCTCTGGCAGGGGCCCCTTATTATAACGGATGCCCCTTATTTTACAAAGGGAAAGTGTGTTCCTTATAAGACACGCAGCTATCCATGCGAGAGACATCACTCAAAAAATTGATTTTGTCACTTGGGAGTTGTAGTTGCTGGGATTTATAGTTCATCTGCAATCAAAGAGCATTCTGAACTCCAACAACAATGGGATTGAACCAAACTTGGCACACAGGACTTCCATGACCAACAGAAAATTCTGGAAGGATTTGGTGGGCATTGATCTTGAGTTTGGGAGTTGTAGTTCACCTACATCCAGAGAGCACTGTAGATTCAAACAATCATGGATCTGGACCAAACTTCACACGGATACTCAATATACCCAAATGTGAACACTGGTGGAGTTTGGGGGAAATAGACCTTGACATTTGGGAATTGTAGTTGCTGGGATTTATAGTTCACCTACAACCAAAGAGCATTCTGAACTCCAACAACAATGGGATTGAACCAAACTTGGCACACAGGACTTCCATGACCAACAGAAAATTCTGGAAGGATTTGGTGGGCATTGATCTTGAGTTTGGGAGTTGTAGTTCACCTACATCCAGAGAGCACTGTAGATTCAAACAATCATGGATCTGGACCAAACTTCACACGGATACTCAATATACCCAAATGTGAACACTGGTGGAGTTTGGGGGAAATAGACCTTGACATTTGGGAATTGTAGTTGCTGGGATTTATAGTTCACCTACAACCAAAGAGCATTCTGAACCCTACCAATTATAGAATTGGGCCAAACTTCCCACACAGAACCCCCATTACCAACAGAAAATACTGTATTTTCTGATGGCTTTCACGACCCCTCTGACATCCCTTCGCGACCCCCCCAGGGGTCCCGACCCCCAGGTTGAGAAACACTGGTCTAGGGCTTTATAGGTTAAAGCCAGCACTCGGTAGGAAATTGGCAGCCAATGGACATTGGCACAACAGAGGAGTTGTATGCTCCCTGGGCGCCGCTCCTGTTAGCAACCTATCTGCCGCCCGTTGGACCATGATTTGGAGCTTCCAAACAGTCTTAAAGGCAACCCCACGTAGAGAGCGTTGCAGTAGTCTATACGGGACGTAACCAGAGCGTGGACCACCGTGGAGCAAAGTTACTGCTAGGAAGTAGCAATGGAAATAATGTTATGTTTGGGGGTCAGCACAACATAAGGAACTGCATTAGGAAGGTTGAGAAACACTGTGGTTGAATTAATGCACATTGGCACCACTTGAACTGCCAAGGCTCAATGCTATGGGATCCTAGTTGAAGACTAGAAACCTTGGTAAAAATACAACTCCCAGGAACCCATAGTATTGAGAAGTGGTGTCAAACTGTGCTAATTCTGCAGTGCAGCTGCACCATAGGGTTCTCTTATCCAGAGGAGGAGCTGAAACGAGGACCGGAGGCTCACCTGCCACAATGCACCACCACAGCCACGAGGTCGTACATCCGGTCCGGGTTCGTGGCGTCGCACGACGTGTTGAAGAGCCGGAGCTCCAAGGGGAAGACGACCCGGTAGGAGAGCTTGGTGTACCGGTGCAGCTGGTCCATGTACTTGAACCGCTTCAAGTGCAGGGCGAGGATCATGGGCAGCTTCTTCACCCGCATCCTGGCTCAAAAACACACACACACCCCAAATAATTGGATAGGAAATCGCGAGTGTGGGGAGGACAGAACAAATACAGCGCCCGCACGACAAAGGGACTCTTTGCCTGGAGTGCTTTAAACACACTGAGCAAGCAAACCCACACTGTAGGTTCCTGCAAACAAACGAATGATCTTTTGCTATCAACAAGGATATATGCCTGCTTTCTCCCTTCTCCAGCTCTGAGGAGGCCGACCTCACAATGTCTCCACAGCAACACTATGGCCAGGGTCTCTTTGTGGCTTTCTCTCTCTCTCTCTCTCTCTTTCTTTCTTTCTCTCTCTCTCTCTTCTCTTTTTCTCTCTCTTTCTCTCTCTTCTCTTTTTCTTTCTTTCCCTCTCTCTTTTTTTCTCTCTCTCTCTCTTTCTCTTTCTCTCTCTTCTCTTCTTCTTTCTCTTTCTCTCTTCTTTCTCTTTCTCTCTCTCTTTTTCTTTCTCTCTTATTTTTTCTCTCTTTTCCTCTCTCTCTTTCTTTCTCTTTCTCTCTCTTCTCTTTCTTTTTCTCTTTCTCTCACTCTTTTTTTCTCTTTCTCTTTTCTCTTTCTCTCTTTCTTCCTATTTATCTCTTTTTCTTTCTCTCTCTTTCTCTCTTCACTTTCTTTCTTTCTTTCTTTTTCTTTCCCTCTTTCTCTATCTTCTCTTTTTCTTTCTTTCTCTTTCTTTCTCTCTCTTTTCTCTCTCTCTTTTGCTCTCTCTCTCTTTCTTTCTTTCTCTCTCCTTTTCTTTCTCTCTCTCTTTCTCTTTCTCTCTTTCTTTCTCTCTCTCTCTCTCTCTCACTCTTTTTCTTTCTCTCTTTCTCTCTCTTTTCTCTATTTCTCTTTCTCCCTCTTTCTCTTCTTTCTTTCTTTCTCTTTTTTCTCTTTTCTTTCTTTCTTTTCTTTCTTTCTTTCCTTCTCTTTTCTTTCTTCCTTTCTTTCTCTTTTCTTTCTTTCTCTTTCTTTCTCTTTCTTTTTAGTTTCTTTTTTTCTCTTTCTCTCTCTTTCTTTCTTTTTCTCTCTTCCTCTTCCTTTCCTTCCTTTCTTCTGTTCTCCTTATGTCTTTTCTTCCTTTGCTTTCCCTGATACACCTTTCCTCCCCTTCTTTTCTTCCTCTTCCTTCCTTTTCCTCTCTTCCCTCCCATCGTCCCTATTTATATTATAATGCAATGCAAAATATAATACAAATATTAATAATCTATATTATAATTATATATATTTATATTACATGTAATATTACTTTTGTACTATGCTAATATTGTACTATGCTAATAATTTAATATATATATCTTGTAAGCCACTCTGAGTCCTCTTTGGGGTGAGAAGGGTGGCATATAAATGTCGTAAACAAACAAATAAATAAATAATAGTCAATGTATTGTCGAAGGCTTTCATGGCCGGAATCACTGGGTTGTCGTAGGTTTTTTCGGGCTATATGGCCATGGTCTAGAGGCATTCTCTCCTGACATTTTGCCTGCATCTAAATGCAGGCGAAACGTCAGGAGAGAATGCCTCTAGACCATGGCCATATAGCCCGAAAAAACCTACAACAACTAAATAATAGTTGTTAAAGTGCATTTACTTGTGGAAAACAACAACTCTTCGCCTCACCTCTTTTGTGCTTCCTGTTTACTGCGGCATTGCTCACAATAGTATTTGTATTCACTGCACAGAGTCTCAGTATTGCTGAACCCCCTGGAAAATAGGATAAAGTAACAAGAGTTGGGATCATCAGGGTTTTCAAGCCCCAAATTGTCTCATATTCTTCCCCAGGCATCTTTCTCTTGCACTCCTTCTCCTCCAAACTTCCTGTTCCATCCCCACCATCGTTTCATGTAAACACCCCGAATTGAAAAGGAAGCTGAAGAATCACCACAAGTTACTTCCAGTGGGACGATGACTTCTACGAGCAGAAAGATGGAGTAGCCATGGGGAGCCCTCTCAACCTGGTCACAGCTAATTTCTACATGGAAGACTTTGAAACACAACCTCTGGAAACCAAAAAGGACTCTTGTCTGCTGGAGCTAGGTGTGAATGTTTCAACTGACCACCTTGATTAGCTCCAGGCACAGTCAGCCCATTGTATGCTAATCAAGGTGGTCAGTTGAAACATTCACACCTAGCTCCAGCAGACAAGAGTCCTTTGTCTCACCCTGGTCATTCCACAGACACATAAACCCAATTTTCCTAGTTCCAACAGACCTCACTACCTCTGAGGATGCTTGCCATATGATGCAGGCGAAACGTCAGGAGAGAATGCCTCTAGATCATGGCCATACAGCCCGAAAAAAACCTACAACAACCCAATAATAACAACAAAAACAACAACAACTTGGGAAGTGTCTGATGTGTGATCCAATTCAACAGCCAGCAGATTGTCTGTTGTTGACTCCTCTTGTTGTCTTTCAAATAATAATAATAATAATAATAATAATAATTTATTATTATTAAATAAATAAATATTATTAATAAACAAGTTCCTGGATCATAGAATCATAGAATCAAAGAGTTGGAAGAGACCTCATGGGCCATCCAGTCCAACCCCATTCTGCCAAGAAGCAGGAATATTGCATTCAAATCACCCCTGACAGATGGCCATCCAGCCTCTGCTTAAAGGCTTCCAAAGAAGGAGCCTCCACCACACTCCGGGGCAGAGAGTTCCACTGCTGAACGGCTCTCACAGTCAGGAAGTTCTTCCTCATGTTCAGATGGAATCTCCTCTCTTGTAGTTTGAAGCCATTGTTCCGCGTCCTAGTCTCCAAGGAAGCAGAAAACAAGCTTGCTCCCTCCTCCTCCCTGTGGCTTCCTCTCACATATTTATACATGGCTATCATATCTCCTCTCAGCCTTCTCTTCTTCAGGCTAAACATGCCCAGCTCCTTAAGCCGCTCCTCATAGGGCTTGTTCTCCAGACCTTTTATCATTTTAGTCGCTCTCCTCTGGACATATTCCAGCTTATCAATATCTCTTCAACTGACTCAGCTCTGACTTCCACAGACCACTGAGACCCCCACAAATAACATCCATGGGCCAAACCCGACACACGGAGCCCCCATTACCAAAAGAAAATACTGGAGGGGGTTGCGAGGAATTGGCAGTGATTGATGAGAGATGTAGAGCATGACCAACATAAGATACTGGAAGGGTTTGGTGGGCATTGATCTTGAATTTGGGAGTTGTGGTTCACCTACATCTGGAGAGCACTATGAACCCAAACAACTATGGGTCTGGACCAAATTTGGCACAAATGCTCAATATATTAATATGGGAATATTGAGCATTTGTGCCAAATTTGGTCCAGACCCATAGTTGTTTGGGTTCATAGTGCTCTCCAGATGTAGGTGAACTAAAGGTAAAGGTAAAGGTAGTTCCCTGACATTAAGTCCAGTCATGTCTGACTCTGGGGTGTGGTGCTCATCTCCATTGCTAAGCCGAAGAGCCAGCGTTGTCCATAGACACCTCCAAGGTCATGTGGCCGGCATGACTGCATGGAGCGCCGTTACCTTCCCGCCAGAGCGGTACCTATTGATCTACTCACATTTGCATGTTTTCGAACTGCTAGGTTGGCAGAAGCTAGAGCTGACAGCGGAAGCTCACGCCGCTCCCCGGAATCGAACCTGCGACCTTTTGATCAACAAGCTCAGCAGCTCAGTGCTTTAACCCACTGCGGGTGGGTGAACTACAACTCCCAAATTTGAACACGGGTGGAATTTGGAGAAAATAGACCCTGGTATTTGGGAGTTGCGGTTGTGTGGATTTATAGTTCCCCTTCGAACATGAGCTTTCTGAACTTCACCAGCACCCCGAGGATGACACATGGGGCCTGCACAAGGAGGCAGGACCGCGACCCCTCGAGAATTGCCAAATGACCGCTCTGGGGGTCGCGACCCCCAGGTTGAGAACCACTGGTCTAGAGGCATTCTCTCCTGACATTTTGCCTGCATCTGTGGCAAGCATCCTCAGAGGTAGTGAGGTCTGTTGGAACTAGGAAAAAGGGTTTATATATCTGTGGAATGACCAGGGTGGGACAAAGGACTCTTGTCTGCTGGACCTAGGTGTGAATGTTTCAACTGACCACCTTGATTAGCTCCAGGCATAGTCAAAGTGGACAGTTGAAACATTCACACCTAGCACCTAGATACCAATAAAATTATATTAATTGAGGAAACAGTAGGTTAAATGTTTTTCAATGTTTACATAAAACTGTAATTTAAAATAAGGCTGACCAACTTTGATTAAACCATTATTCTAACCTTTTTCAGTGGAAATGTGCTTATGTATCCTTCCAATAATAAGAAAGAAAGTAAAATAATAAATGTAATAACAACAATAATAAAGTAAAGTAATAAATGTAATAATAATAAAAATAAAAATAAATAGAGTAAAATAAATGTAATAAAATAATAATAGAGTAAAATAATGCAAATGTAATAATGGCAATAATAGAGTAAAATAATAAATGTAATAATAATAATAAAAGAGTAAAATAAATGTAATAAAATAATAATAGAGTAAAATAATGTAAATGTAATAATGGCAATAATAGAGTAAAATAATAAATGTAATAATAATAATAATAATAATAATAATAATAATAAATAAGAGTAAAATAAATGTGATAAAATAATAATAGAGTAAAATAATGTAAATGTAATGCCAATAATAAAGTAAAATAATAAATGTAATACAATAACAATAGAGTATGATAATGTAAATGTAATAATGCCAATAATAGAGTAAAATAATAAATGTAATAACAATAATAAAGTAAAGTAATAAATGTAATAATAATAATAAATAAGAGTAAAATAAATGTAATAAAATAATAGAGTAAAATAATGCAATTGTAATAATGCCAAAAATAAAGTAAAATAATAAATGTAATAAAATAACAATAGACTATAATAATGTAAATGTAACAATGCCAATAATAGAGTAAAATAATAAATTTAATAACAATAATAATAAAGTAAAGTAATAAATGTAATAATAATAAAAATAGAGTAAAATAAATGTAATAAAATAATAATAGAGTAAAATAATGTAAATGTAATAATGGCAATAATAGAGTAAAATAATAAATGTAATAATAATAATAAAAATAAATAAGACTAAAATAAATGTAATAAAATAATAGAGTAAAATAATGCAATTGTAATAATGGCAATAATAGAGTAAAATAATAAATGTAATAAAAATAATAAAAATAAATAAGACTAAAATAAATGTAATAAAATAATAGAGTAAAATAATGCAATTGTAATAATGCCAATAATAGAGTAAAATAATAAATGTAATAACAACAATAATAAAGTAAAATAATAAATGTAATAATAATTAAAAATAGAGTAAAATAAATGTAATAAAATAATAATAGAGTAAAAATAATGTAAATGTAATAATGCCAAGAGTAAAATAATAAATGTAATAACAATAATAATAAAGTAAAATAATAAATGTAATAATAATAATAAATAGAGTAAAATAAATGTAATGAAATAATAATAGATTAAAATAATGTAAATGTAATAATACCAATAATGGAGCAAAATAATAAATGTAATAAAAAATAATAGTAATAACAGAGTAAAATAATAAATAACTGACTCGAGTATAAGCTGAAGGCAGCTTTTTCAGCCTAAAAAAGGGGCTGAAAAACTAGGCTTATACTCGAGTATATACAGTAGTATATACTTGAGTTTATGTCTGCAGAACTATACAAAGGGTAAGATTAGAGGCAGTTTTTTGGCGCTCCAAATCAAAAGAGACGCCTTTGAAAGGCACAGAAGAAATTGGGGACACCTTCCAAGATGCTCAGATGAGGTTGCTTTACTACTCAACATGTTTTGACTTCTCTCCAGTTTCTTTTGTGAGAAAGGCGACACTTAACAGCTGGAATCCCAGCAACATCTGGAGCTCCGCAAGTTGTCCAACCCTGATTTCAAAGGTCCGTGTCAATCATTCTTATTTCATTTTAATCACCTCAAACAGTGCGTTATCGACGTATTTTGTTCCACGTCAACCGACAGGTCCAGAAAGTCCTCATCTTTGCTGCTGACCTGAAGAAAGAGACAGGGTGGATTTCAAACAACCAAATCAACTGCATTTGGAAGAATGCAGGGAGAACTATAATAATAGTAATAAGAATAACAATAACAACAATAATAATAATTTTTATTTATATCCCGCTACCATCTCCCCAAAGGGGACTCGGGGTAGCTAACATGAGGCAAAGCCCAAAAATAATATAGCAAAATTAGACATAAAGCAACAGAAATATTGCATCACAACAAAATACTGTATATACTCGAGTATAAGCCTCGTTTTTCAGCCCCTTTTTTAGGCTGAAAAAACTCCTCTCGGCTTATATGTGTGTCAAGGTTATTTATTATTTTACTCTGTTATTAGTATTATTTTTATTATATTTATTATTTTACTCTATTATTATTATTACATTTATTATTTTACATTTCCATAATTTTACTCTATTATTATTACATTTACCTTATTTTACTCTATTATTGTTACATTTAGTGTTTTACTCTTTATTATTATTACTATTACTACATATATTATTTTACTTTATTATTGTTATTTTTACATGTATTATTTTACTCTATTATTACTGTTATTCTTGCATTTCCATTATTTTACTCTATTATTATTTTTATTACATTTATTATTTTATTCTAGTTATTATTATTGGAAGGATATGTAAGCACATTTACATTGAAGAAGTGGTTTAGAATAATGGTTTAATCACAGTTGGACAGCCTTATCTTACATTACAGTTTTATGTATGCATTCAGAACCATTTAACCTACGGATGCCTCAATTAATGTCATTTTATTGCTATCTATTTTCATTTTGAAATTAGCCAGTCGCTGCTGTATTTCCCACCCTCGGCTTATATTTGAGTCAATATATTTTCCCAGTTTTTTGTGTAAAATTAGGTGTCTCAGCTCGGCTTATACTCGAGTATATATGGTACTTTTGTTACTTTATTTTGTAACAAAATAAAGTAACAAAAGTATTTTGTTGTGATGCAGTTTTTCTGTTGCTTTATGTCTAACTTTGCTATATATTATTTATTTTATTTTGTTACTTTATTTTGTAACAAAATAAAGTAACAAAATAAATAAAATAAAATAAAGTAACAAAATAAAATTAAATAAACGGTGCAAAATAACATAATGCTCTTCAGTCAACAAAACTGAAAGTCTAAAATGCACACTGGTGATACGTTAGGTCAAGCACTTTTGGCTTTTCTTTTCTAGGTTCAAAACTAATCAACGTGTCAATTTTGGAAGCTCATGGGATTCCTCATTGCGCAAATGGGATGCAGAGTTCAACTTACCTGGAAACGGTTGGAAATCGCAACCTTCCAAGCCTTCACTATTTGTTTGTTAATGTAGAAGCATACGAGAAGCTCGGCCTCTCACTGAACATCGAGAAAACCAAAGTGCTGTTCCAGCAGTCGCCAGACAACTCTCCAATGCCAGAGATACAGCTTAATGGTGTAACATTAGAAAATGTGGACCATTTCTGCTCCCTTGGAAGCAACTTCTCCACCAAAGTCAACATCGACACCGAAATATGACACCACCTGAGCTCTGTGAGTGCAGCATTTTTCTGAATGAAGCACAGAGTGTTTGAGGACCAGGACATCCATAGGGATACCAAGGGGCTTGCCTATAAAGCTATTGTCCTCCCAACCCTGCTCTATGCCTGCGAAACATGGTCTACAGATGTCACATGCAACTCCTAGAACGATTCCATCAGCGCTGCTTCTGGAAAATCCTGCAAATCTCTTGGGAAGTCAAGCGGAGAAATGTCAGCGTGCTGGAAGAAGCACAGACCACCAGCACTGAAGCGATGGTCCTCCACCATCAACTCCGCTGGACTGGCCACGTTGTCTGGATGCCCGACCACCGTCTCCCAAAGCAGTTGCTCTACTCCGAACTCAAGAACGGAAAATGGAATGTGAGAAGACAAGAAAAGAGATTGAAAGATGGGCTAAAAGCCAATCTTAAAAACTCTGGCATAGACACTGAGAACTGGGAAGCCTTGGCCCTTGAGCGCTCCAGCTGGAAGTCAGCTGTGACCAGCAGTGCTGTAGAATTTGAAGAGGCACGAATGGAGGACAAAAGAGAGAAACAAGCCAACTCAGACTGGGACTGCCTTCCACCTGGAAACCGATGCCCTCACTGCGGAAGACGATGCAGATCAAGAATAGGGCTCCACAGTCACCTACGGACCCACCGTCAGGACACTGATCCTGGAAGACTATCCTACTCAGCCAACGAGGGATCGCCTAAGTAAGTAAGAAGCTAGTTAGCTCCAAGTAAGAACCTAGTTAGCTCCTATGAAATTTTGGATCTGCAATCCTGTTCAATCCTGTTGAATGGAAGCCAATCCTTGCTCACTACATGTAAATTTCTGCTGCTTATGAACTCTGCATCTAGCACTCTGCTGTATTTTTGGTGGAATCACCCTCAGAGACGGTTATTTTGAGCCTAATAGCTCCTGATTCCCAGCAAAGCGAAATATAAATCCCAGCAACTACAACTCCAAAATGACAAAATTAATCCCGTCCCCAAACCGCACCAGTATTCAAATTTGAGTGTATCGGGTATTTGTGCCAACCCCGGGCCTTAGTTTGAGGACCCCTGGTGTAGAGGAACATAAAGAGCAATTGGTAAACAAGGGAACATACAGCTTCGCAGTTGAGGCATCTGGTTTCGTTGGTGAGGGTCCCCTGGAAGATTTCGTGGACCCAGGTGAGGTCGCCCTTCTCCGCCTCGTCGCCACCGCCGCTGCTCTCGAGGCTCCCGTTCTGGAGCTTCCCGTTCTGCTTCTCCTGCTTCTTCTCTTCTTGCAGTAAGTCGGCAATGGTGTTCAGCAAGTAGTTGAGGAACTCGTGGGCGTCCTGCTGCATGTAATTGTCAAAGAGTTCTGGCAACGGAAAAGGGAAAGGTAAGGAGGTTGAGACTTCAGCAAGGCCTAGGATATAAATAATAATAATAATAATAATAATAATAATAATAATAATAATAATAATATATTTAAATAAATAAATAAATTATTATTATTATTATATGATAATAATAATCTATATAAATAAAAATGTAATGTTAGTTCGTGCTACCATCAGAACTCAAAAACCACTGGGGGAATTGACACCAAATTTGGACACAAGACACCTAACAGTCCAATGTACGTCCTCCACTCAAAAAAATTGATTTTGCCATTTGGGAATTGTCGTTGCTGGGATTTATAGTTCACCTACAATCAAAGAGCATTCTGAACTCCACCAATGATGGAATTGGGCCAGACTTAGCACACAGGGCTCCCATGACCAACAGAAAAAACTGGAAGGGTTTGGTGAACATTGACCTTGAGTTTGGGAACTGTAGTTCACCCACATCCAGAGAGCACTGTGGACTCAAACAATGATGGATCGGGACCAAACTTGGCACGATTATTCCATATGCCCAAATAGGAACACAGATGGAGTTTAAGGGAAATAGACCTTGCCATTTGGGAGTTGTAGTTGCTGGGATTTATAGTTCACCTACAATCAAAGAGCATTCTGAACTCCACCAATGATGGAATTCAACCAAACAGGACTCCCATGACCAACAGAACACATTGGAAGGGTTTGGTGGGCATTGACCTTGAGTTTGGGAGTTGTAGTTCACCTACATCCAGAGAGCACTGTGGACTCAAACAATGATGGCTCTGGACCAAACTTGACACAAATATTCCATATGCCCAAATATGAACACAGATGGAGTTTGGAGGAAATAGACCTTGACATTTGGGAGTTGTAGTTGCTGGGATTTATAGTTCACCTACAATCAAAGAGCATTCTGAACTCTACCAATGATGGAATTGAACCAAACATGGCATACAGGACTTCCATGACCAACAGAACACACTGGAAGGGTTTGGTGGACATTGACCTTGAGTTTGGGAACTATAGTTCACCCACATCCAGAGAGCACTGTGGACTCAAACAATGATGGATCTGGACCAAACTTGACACAAATATTCCATATGCCTAAATATGAACACAGATGGAGTTTGGAGGAAATAGACCTTGACATTTGGGAGTTGTAGTTACTGGGATTTATAGTTCACTACATTCTGAAACCCACAAACGACAGAATTGGGGCAAACTTCCCACACAGAACCCCCATGACCAACAGAAAATACTTAAGGCCATCCAGTCCAACTCTCTTCACTAGGGCAAGAAAATGTAATCAGAGCCCTCCTGACAGAGAGCCATCCAGTCATAAATAGAGATAGATAGATATAATTCTCTCTCTCACACACACACAGATAGAGTATCATAGATTTGAAAGGGACCCTTAAAGAAGGACAATGATATGTTGCATATTCCAGAGTAGGCAAACCAGACACTCTCCACATCAACACTGGCAAAGAAACAACAAGAAATACTGTTTACCCACAAGCATAAAAGACATGACATATATTAGAAACCAACACTTTCTCATTACTTTATTTCCCAGATCACCAGACTGGGCCACAGCAACGCGTGGCAGGGGACAGCTAATAATAATAATAATAATAATAATAATAATAATAGGGCGGGATTAAATGAACCAATGAATGGCGTCAAACCAAGGGATAGCAAAGCGGGCCCATTTGTTTTAAAGACGCCAATAGACATCTATTGGGTTGGGTTGCGGTGAGTTTTCCGGGCTGTATGGCCATGTTCCAGAAGCATTCTCTCCTGACATGGTCACTTCTTGGGCTAGTCGGTGTCTTGTGTCCAAATTTGGTGTCAATTCGTCCAGTGGTTTTTGAGTTATGTTAATCCCACAAACCAACATTACATTTTTATTTATATAGACTAGCCGTTCCCTGCCAGGTGTTGCTGTGGCCCAGTCTGTGTATATGTGTTTTGTGTGTGTGTGTGTAGATGTGTGTATATATTTGTGTGTTTATAAGTGCATATGTATATTGTGTATATGTGTGTGCTTGTCTTTATGCATATTTGTGTTTATATATGTGTACGTATCAGTTCATGTGTATATTTGTGTGGGCATGTGTATATTACATATGTGTGTATGTAGATGTATGTGTGTGTATATTTGTGTGTGCTTGGGTATATATATGTGTATATATGTGTGCAGGTGTATATGTATATGTGTGTATATGTATATGAGTGTGTATATGTATATGAGTGTGTGTGTGTGAGTATGGTGTAGTCCGTTCTGCTGAGGGTTTTTTTTTTTTTTGTATTTTTAGGGGTGATGAATACTCATTGGACTGTTAGGTGTATTGTTCCAAAATTTGGTGTCAATTCGTCCAGTGGTTTCTGAGTTATGTTAATCCCACAAACGAACATTACATTTTTATTTATATACTAGCTGTCCCCTGCCACGTGTTGCTGTGGCCCACATGGGGGTTCTGTGAGGGAGGTTTGGCCCAATTCTATCGTTGGTGGTGTTCAGAATGCTCTGTGATTGTAGATGAACTACAAATCCCAGTAATGACAACTCCCAAATGTCAGGGTCTATTTCCCCCAAACTCCATCTGTGTTCATATTTGGGCTTATGGAATATTCGTACCAAGTTGGGTCCAGATCCATCATTGTTTGAGTCCACAGTGCTCTCTGGATGTAGGTGAACTACAACTCCCAAACTCTAGGTCAATGCCCACCAAACCCTTCTAGTGTTTTCTGTTGGTCATGGGAGTCCTGTATGCTTAGTTTGGTCCAATGCCATAATTGGTGGAGTTCAGAATGCTCTTTGAGTGTAGATGAACTATAAATCCCAGCAACTACAACTCCCAAATGACAAAATCATAAATTTTTGAGTGAAGGTCACTCCTTGTGTTGTGAGACGTTTTGTTGCCAAATTTGGTGTGATTTCGTTCATTGGTTCTTTTGTTTTTAAGGTACTCACGACGACAAGACCATATATATATAGATATAGATATAGATATAGATATAGATATAGATATAGATTGTCCTCCCCACCCTGCTATAAGCCTGTGAGATGTGGACTGTCTAGAGATGTCACATACAACTCCTGGCAGCCACAAGCCACTCTAAACACCTTTGCAGACGCATACGAGAAGCTCGGCCTGTCATGCTCATTATGCACAGAGCATTTATATATATATATATATATATATATATATATATATATATATATATATTAGGCCTGGGCGGTTTCGTTTCGTTAATTCGTAATTCGTTAATAATTCGTTAATTTTTCCAATTACAAAACGATAACGAACCATTCTGGAGCAATTATTAAAAAAAACGAATTATTAAACACGTTTTGTAAATGCTTCGTATTTCGTTATTGTATTCGTTTCGTTATTGTTCCGAGATCGTTTCGTTATTATTTCCGCATGTCTGGGCCAGTTTTATGGTTTAATTAGTGAAAAAAAAATTATAATATCACACCAACAGTCAAGAACAGAGGGAGAGGGAAGCTTCAGAAGTTTTTGGAGGTTTTTTAGCGTATTTCGCGGTCGCGTCCGCCATTAACGAAATTTCGTAAATATCGAACTTTTTAAAAGGAAAATTTTGTAATTATTTTAAATATCGAAACAAAAAAACCCCCCAAATACAAATCGATTTTAGAAACAAATTTTTGCGTTGTTACCCAGGCCTAATATATATATATATATATATATATATATATATATATAAACACTTTTAAGCCTCTCTGAGTTCCCTTTGGGGTGAGAAGGGCGTCATATAAATGTCGCAAATAAATAAAATAAATAAATATCCATCAGTGGACCACTGGTGTGGCATTAGACACTCTCCTCTCTCTGTGGACCTTCAGATCAATGGACATGGCTGGAAAGCCCTGGAAGAAGCCCACAATGAAGCAGGTAGCAAGAAGCACCCAATGGTTGACTCACCGTTCTCCTTCCTCAGCCGGGAAATAAACTTCTTGGGGGGGATGACGCCCACCTTCTTCTTCTGGGTGGCGATGCTGTTGAAGAGGTCCGAGAGGCAGGTCAGGAGGCT
The DNA here is from genome assembly GCF_037176765.1 of Anolis sagrei. Lineage (NCBI taxonomy): Eukaryota > Metazoa > Chordata > Lepidosauria > Squamata > Anolidae > Anolis > Anolis sagrei. The sequence continues at coordinate 31,769,261 of NC_090030.1, read as the reverse complement.
CTCCTTCTTGCGGGGCTGAACCTTGTAGGCCAGGACCTTCTCCCGAAAGGGGCGGCAGAAGTACAGCGCCTGGAGGACCGAGTTGCAGTAGCAGGTGTTGCCAAACTGGAGAAAGAGGAGAACAAGTGGGAAGAAGGAGGGAGGGGAGGAAGGATATTAAAGGACCCGGGCGCATGACCTCATGGAAGGAACAAAACTGTTAGCTCAAGGTTAAGGTCTTCCCTTGACATGAAGTCCAGGGGTGTGGTGCTCATCCCAGAGTTGGACACAACTAGATTTCATGTAAACCTTTATCTTTACATTTACCTATATGAGAGATGTCAATTTGAGAGAGGCCTCAGTGGGAGAAAGGCCTTAGTGTTTGTAGGCCTTAGTTTGAGAAGGCCTGGTGTGAGAAACTTTGGTGAGAGAAGCTCCCGGGGGAGAAGCTTCAGTGTTGTGGCCAAGGTGGTCCATGCCTTAGTGACCTCTAGACTGGATTACTGCAATGCACTCTACATGGGGCTGCCCTTGAAAACGGCCCAGAAATTTCAGATGATCCAACGGGCGGCAGCCAGGTTGTTAACTGGGGCTCCTTACAGGGAGCAGTCAAACCTCCTATTCAAGGAGCTCCACTGACTGCCATTCATCTACCAGACCCAATTCAAGGTGCAGGTTCTTACCTACAAAGCCCTGAACGGTTTGGGACTCGCCTACCTGCGTGACCGCATCTCTGTATACGAACCCACACAATCCTTTCGATCATCCAGAGAGGCCCTGCTCTCGATCCCACCAGAATCACAGGCACGATTGAATCATAGAATCAAAGAGTTGGAAGAGACCTCATGGGCCATCCAGTCCAACCCTCTGCCAAGAAGCAGGAATATTGCATTCAAATCACCCTGACAGATGGCCATCCAGCCTCTGTTTAAAGGCTTCCAAAGAAGGAGCCTCCACCACACTCCAGGGCAGAGAGTTCCACTGCTGAACGGCTCTCACCGTCAGGAAGTTCTTCCTCGTGTTCAGATGGAATCTCCTTTCTTGTAGATTGAAGCCATTGTTCCACATCCTAGTCTCCAGGGAAGCAGAAAACAAGCTTGCTCCCTCCTCCCTGTGGCTTCCTCTCACATATTTATCCATGGCTATCATATCTCCTCTCAGCCTTCTCTTCTTCAGGCTAAACATGCCCAGCTCCTTAAGCCGCTCCTCATAGGGCTTGTTCTCCAGACCCTTGATCATTTTAGTCGCCCTCCTCTGGACACATTCCAGCTTGTCAATATCTCTCTTGAATTGTGGTGCCCAGAATTGGACACAATATTCCAGGTGTGGTCTAACCAAAGCAGAATAGAGCATGGGGAGCATGACTTCCCTAGATCTAGACAATATGCTCCTATTAATGCAGGCCAAAATCCCAGATGGCTGCTGTATTCCTACCAAACTAACTAACTAACTAAACACACAGATGTCTATAATATGCAGTAGACAGGAAAGAGGGTGTATGGTATAGAGTAGTGTGATACTTCTCATATAGGTATTCTATTTATCCACTTTTCACAAAGTATACTCATAACATATTAAGTAGTATAACTCACATAATTTTACTCCAAACTTGCTAAGATTCTCAAGTATAACTAAGGCTTCCAACTAGGTTACTAATGCATACTTAACATAAAGTTGTACATATTGGGAGAGATAGCCAATAGTCCAGAGGACAGGAGCAGAATTCAAAACGATCTTGACAGATTAGAGAGATGGGCCAAAACTAACAAAATGAAGTTCAACAGGGACAAATGCAAGATACTCCACTTTGGCAGAAAAAATGAAATGCAAAGATACAGAATGGGTGACGCCTGGCTCGAGAGCAGTACGTGTGAAAAAGATCTTGGAGTCCTCGTGGACAACAAGTTAAACATGAGCCAACAATGTGATGTGGCGGCAAAAAAAGCCAATGGGATTCTGGCCTGCATCAAGAGGAGCATAGTGTCTAGATCTAAGGAAGTAATGCTACCCCTCTATTCTGCTTTGGTTAGACCACATCTGGAATATTGTGTCCAATTCTGGGCACCACAATTCAAGAGAGATATTGACAAGCTGGAATGTGTCCAGAGGAGGGCGACTAAAATGATCAAGGGTCTGGAGAACAAGCCCTATGAGGAGCGGCTTAGGGAGCTGGGCATGTTTAGCCTGAAGAAGAGAAGGCTGAGAGGAGATATGATAGCCATGTATAAATATGTGAGAGGAAGCCACAGGGAGGAGGGAGCAAGCTTGTTTTCTGCTTCCTTGGAGACTAGGACGCGGAACAATGGCTTCAAACTACAAGAGAGGAGATTCCTTCTGAACATTAGGAAGAACTTCCTGACTGTGAGAGCCGTTCAGCAGTGGAACTCTCTGCCCCGGAGTGTGGTGGAGGCTCCTTCTTTGGAAGCTTTTAAACAGAGGCTGGATGGCCATCTGTCAGGGGTGATTTGAATGCAATATTCCTGCTTCTTGGCAGAATGGGGTTGGACTGGATGGCCCAGGAGGTCTCTTCCAACTCTTTGATTCTATGATTCTATGATTCTATGATATAGGTAACACTTATTCTAGCAGTACAATAGTAGTAGTATAGGTTCTGTAATACAACCAAAGTTCAAAAACAGTCTTATTGCCGTCTTGAATCTGTTCTTAAGTCTTCATGGAGTCAACAAACAAATAAATGCACATATAAGAATAAGTGTTACCTATATGTACAACTTTATGTTAAGTATGCATTAGTAACCTAGTTGGAAGCCTTAGTTATACTTGAGAATCTTAGCAAGTTTGGAGTAAAATTATGTGAGTTATACTACTTAGTATGTTATGAGTATATTTATTTTATTTATTTTGAAGATTTCTATACCGGCCTTCTCAACCTCGGCGAGGGACTCAGGTCGGTTTACAGTGCATATCAAATACAATCATATAAAACAACAATTACAGGTCAATACATATTAAAATAGTACAACTCAGTACAATAAAAACATCATCATTACATCATTACAATATGCCAAATCGTCAATCCAGTCATAGTCAAAAACATATTCATAGTCACAGTTCATCATAGGTCATCACAGGGAAGGTTCTAGGTTCAGTCTTCAAATGCCACCCTCCAGAGCCATGTTTTTAGCTATTTCCTAAACGTCAGGAGGGAGGGGGCAGATCTAACCTCTAGTGGGAGGGAATTCCAAAGCCAGGGAGCCACCACAGAGAAGGCCCTGTTCCTTGTCCCCACTAATCTTGATTGTGAAGGTGGTGGGACCGAGAGCAGGGCCCCCCCAGAAGATCTTAGTAGCCTTGATGGTTCATAGGGGAGAATCCGTTCGGACAGGTAAACTGGGCCGGAGCCGTTTAGGGCTTTATAGGTCAACACCAGCACTTTGAATTGTGCCCGGAAGCTGATAGGCAGCCAGTGGAGCTGGCGTAACAGAGCGGTCGTATGGTCTCTGTACCCTGCTCCTGTTAGTAATCTGGCTGCCGCGCGTTGGACTGATTGAAGCTTCCGGGCAGTCTTCAGAGGCAACCCCACGTAGAGAGCGTTGCAGTAGTCTAAACGGGATGTAACCAGAGCGTGGACTACCGTGGCCAAGTCAGACTTCCCAAGGTACGGGCGCAGCTGGCGCACAAGTTTTAATTGTGCAAAAGCTTCCCTGACCACCGCCGAGACCTGGGGTTCCAGGCTCAGCGATGAGTCCAGGATCACTCCCAAGCTGCGAACCTGCGCCTTCAGGGGGAGTGTGACCCCGTCCAGCACAGGCTGTAACCCTATGCCCTGTTCGGCCTTTCGACTGACCAGGAGTACCTCTGTCTTGTCTGGATTTAGTTTCAATCTGTTGTCCCTCATCCAGTCCGTTACAGCGGCCAAGCACCGGTTCAGGACTTCAACAGCCTCCTTAGTAGCAGGTGAAAAGTGGATAAATAGAATACCTATATGAGAAGTATTACACTACTCTATACCATACACCCTCTTTCCTGTCTACTGAATTCCTACCAAAGGCTGAGCATGTGTTTGTGACATAAACCAAGAAAATACATTATTGGAAATAACAGAGCGGTGTCCCTCTGAATGTCAAACTGGAGTGCTCTCGCTGCGGGTGAAAAGAGGCAAGAAAAAGTCGGGTGAGGACTTCAAACGGCTGTGGCTCGAGGGATGCAGCGGTGCCACCAAGGTCCCTCCAAGCCAAAGACATCAAGTTCAATGCTCCAAGAGGCCTCAAAATAGCAGGCTCTCCCTCTGGGTCGGGGAGGTGGAAGCAATTTCCAGTTGCTGGCATTCAGCAGAGAAACATGTCTGAAGGGGAGGCGACAGGCGAGCGAGGCGTCCATGTCTTATTTCCTGTTTACAAGGCAATCGCTAGCAGCAGCTGTTTGGCATCTGTCTCATTTGAAGCCCGAAAGGAGATAGGAAGTGACACGGGAAAGAGATGCAACCCGGACTGACCGACACTCAAAGGCACTGGATAATAAACACGAAGCAGAGAAAAGCCACTTACGTTGACCAAGCCGAAGTAATGCTCATTCATGGGAAACTGCTCCGGACCAATCTCTTTCTCCAAAGCGGAGGCATTGGCGCCCTGCAAAGACAGAAGAACAGCTGGTGGACAAAGGTAGGAAACGGGTGAATAAAAAGTATATGGTGTTGACCACATCCGCTCCCTTGGCAGCCACCTCTCCACAAAAGTCAACACTGAAATACAACACCACCCGAGCTCTGCGAGTGCAGCATTTTTCCAAATGAAGCAGAGAGTGTTTGAGGACCAGGAAATCTATAGGAAGACCAAAGTGCTGCCGATCTGCTACCGGGCTCAATTCAAGTTGCTGGCGTTGGCCTATAAAGCCCTAAACGGTTCCGGCCCAAGATACCTATCCGACCGCATCTCGACCTACGAGCCCACCAGGACTTTGAGACCTTCCGGGGAGGCCCTGCTCTCGATCCCGCCTGCTTCACAAGCACGGCTGGCGGGGACAAGAGATAGGGCCTTCTCGGTGGTGGCTCCTCGGCTGTGGAACACTCTTCCCGCGGACATTAGACTGGCTCCTTCCCTGATGATATTCCTCAGGAAATTAAAGACTTGGTTGTTCAAGAAGGCGTTCAAACAAGAAGTGCAATGATTGGTAATGACTATAGGAATGGAACAATGGATTGTGACCTGGACGATGAGACGACGCTGAATGGTTTTCGTAGTAATGATGATGTTTTTGTATAATGCTGGATTGTGAATTGTTTTATACTGTGTCTTGAATTTTGTGGTTCCTATGTTGTACACCGCTGTGAGTCGCCCCCGGGCTGAGAACAGCAGTATATAAGCAAAGTAAATAAATAAATAAATAAATAAATAAATAAATTTATAAAGCTACTAGAAATCCCAGTAACTACAACTCCCAAATCTCAAGGTCTATTTCCCCCAAACTCCATCTGTGTTCATATTTGGGCATATGGAATATTCGTGCCAAGTTTGGTCCAGATTGATCATTGTTTGAGACCACAGTGCTCTCTAGATGTGGGTGAACTACAACTCCCAGACTCAAGGTCCACAAACTATAGTGTTTTCTGTTGGCCATGGGAGTCCTGTGTCCCACATTTGTTTCAATTTCATCATTGGTGGAGTCCAGAATGCTCTTTGACTGTAGGTGAAATATAAATCCCAGCAACTACAACTCCCAAATGTAGAGTTTGGTACAGATCCATCATTGTTTGAGTCCACAGTGATCTACAACTCCAAAACCAAAGGACACTGCCCACCAAACCCTTCCAGTATTTTCTGTTGGATATGGGAGAACTGTGTGCCAAGTTTGGTTCAATTCCTTCGTTGGTGGAGTTCAGAATGCTCTTTGATTATGGGTGAACTATAAATCCCAGCAACTACATTTCCCAAATGACAAAATCCTATTTTGTTGTGAGACGTTTTATTGTCAAATTTGGTGTGTTTTCGGCTTTTGGTTTTTTTGCTTTTAAGGTACTCACGACGACAAGACCATTTTTATATATATAGATTGTCCTCCCAACCCTGCTATATGCCTGCGAGACGTGGACTGTCTAGAGATGTCACATGCAACTCCTGGAAACCACAAGCCACTCTAAACACCTTTGCAGAAGCATACGAGAAGCTCGGCCTCCCATTGAACATCGAGAAAACCAAAGTGCTCACCAGCCAATCCCTCTCCAATGCCAGAAATACAGCTTAATGGTGTAACATTAGAAAATGTCAACCATTTCCGCTCCCCTGGCAGCCACTTCTCCACAGAAGTCAGCATTGACACTGAAACACAACACCGCCTGAGCTCTGCGAGTGCAGCATTTTTCTGAATGAAGCAGAGACTGGGACATCCGTAGGAATACCAAGATGCTTGTTTATAAAACTATTGTCCTCCCAACCCTGTTATATGCCTGCGAAACGTGGACTGTCTACAGATGTCACATGCAACTCCTGGAACAATTCCATCAGCATTGCCTCCAGAAAATCCTACAAATCGCTTGGATAGACAAGCGGACAAATGTCAACATGCTGGGAGAAGCAAAGACCACCAGCACTGAAGCGATGGTCCTCCGCCATCAACTCCGCTGGACCAGCCATGTTGTCCTAATGCCCGATCATCGTCTCCCAAAGTAGTTGCTCTACTCCCAACTCAAGAATGGAAACCATAAAGTTGGTGGACAGGAAAAAAGATTGAAATTTATTTATTTATTTATTTATTTCTTGCATTTATTGACCGCCCCTCTCAGCCCGAGGGCGACTCGGGGCGGTGAACAACAACAAGAAGACAGTGTACAGTAAGCCGTGACGATACAAACCAGACAATACAACATAACATATACTTATACTAAAAATCCGCTTCGTCAGGTCCTGGGGTCATAGCCAAAATTCGTAGTCCTAGTTCATTCCATTGTCATTCAATACACTCGATTGAAGGCCTGCTCGAAGAGCCATGTTTTCAGGCCCCTACGGAAGGCCATCAAGGAGGGCGCCTGTCTAACTTCAGCAGGGAGGGTGTTCCACAGCCGGGGGGCCACCACCGAGAAGGCCCGCTCTCTCGTCCCCGCCAGGCGTGCCTGCGAGGCAGGCGGGACCGAGAGAAGGGCCTCCCCGGATGATCTCAAGGTCCTCGTGGGCTCGTAGGCCGAGATGCGGTCTGCAAGGTATTTTGGGCCGGAACCGTTTAGGGCTTTGTAGGATAACACCAGCACCTTAAATTGGGCCCGGTAGCAGATCGGCAGCCAGTGGAGCTGGGACAGCAGGGGCGTTGTATGCTCTCTGCGTCCAGCTCCCGTTAACAACATGGCTGCCGCGCGCTGGACTAGCTGGAGCTTCCGGACCGTCTTCAAGGGCAGCCCCACGTAGAGAGCGTTGCAGTAGTCGAGGCGGGATGTGACCAGAGCGTGTACCACCGTGGCCAAGTCAGACTTCCCAAGATACGGGCGCAGCTGGCGCACGAGCCGAAGCTGTGCAAATGCTCCCCTGGTCACCGCTGAAACCTGGGGCTCCAGGCTCAGTGATGAGTCCAGGGTCACACCCAAGCTGCGAACCTGTGCCTTCAAGGGGAGTGCGACCCCGTCCAGCACAGGCTGTAACCCTATACCCTGTTCGGCCTTGCGACTGACCAGGAGTACCTCTGTCTTGTCTGGATTTAATTTCAGTTTGTTCGCCCTCATCCAGACCATTACAGCGGCCAGGCACCGGTTCAGGACTTCGACGGCCTCCTTAGTAGCAGGTGGGAAGGAGTGACAGAGTTGGACATCATCTGCGTACAGGTGACACCGCACCCCGAAACTCCGGATGATCTCACCCAGCGGCTTCATGTAGATGTTAAACAACAAGGGGGACAAGATGGAACCCTGAGGAACGCCACAGGTCAACGGCTGCGGCGTTGAACAGGAGTCCCCCAGTAACACCTTCTGAGTACGACCCTCCAGAAATGACCGGAGCCACTGCAGAGCAGTGCCCCCGAGGCCCATCTCTGCAAGGCGCCCCAGAAGAATACCGTGGTCGACGGTATCGAAGGCCGCTGAGAGGTCCAGGAGCACCAACAGGGACACACTCCCCCTGTCTAGCTCCCGGCGCAGATCATCCACTAAGGCGACCAAGACCGTCTCGGTACCATGTCCCGGTCTGAAGCCAGACTGTGCCGGATCCAGATAATCCGTGTCTCTCAAGAATACCTGGAGTTGTGAGGCCACCACGCTTTCCATGACTTTGCCCAAGAAGGGAAGATTGGAAACAGGCCGAAAGTTGTCCAATTTAGTGGGGTCAAGTGATGGTTTCTTCAACAGCGGCTTTATAATAGCCTGTTTTAGGCTCGCTGGAATCTTGCCTTCCCGGAGGGAGGCGTTAACCACCACCGTTACCCACTCGGCCAATCCCCCTCTGGCCTCCTTAAGAAGCCAGGATGGGCAGGGGTCTAGGATGGACGTGGTGGGTCTCATTCCTCCAAGTACCTTGTCCACATCCTCGGGCTTAAAGCCAACCTTAAAAACTGTGGCATAGACAACAAAGATTGGGAATCCCTGGCCCTTCAGCGCTCTAACTGGAGGTCAGCTGTGACCAGCAGTGCTGTGGAATTTGAAGAGGCACGAATGGAGGGCGAAAGGGAGAGACGTGTCAAGAGGAAGGTGTGTCAAGCCAACCCTGACTGAGACTGCCTTCTACCTGGAAACCGATGTCCTAACTGTGGAAGAACATAAGGATCAAGAATAAGGTTCCACAGTAAACTACATATCCACTGCCAAGTCACTACACTTGGAAGGCCATCATACTCAGATGAGGGATCATCTGTCAGTGTTTCTCGAATTTTTATTTTTACAATACAAAAAAATACATACCGTGCACACACAAAACATTTACAATTCCCAACACCAACACAAGGATTACTTTCCTTTCACATATTCATTTCTTTTTGAGACAATCATTATATCCTTATCTTCATACATTTCCATCCTATATACTATATAACATTTGTATCATATTTCTTATGGCTTGATCTCCAGAATGATTCATAATATAGTTCTCTACCCTTGTCCATCTATCTTCCATTTCTCTCATTCTATTTTCATTGATTTTTAAATCATTAAATTTCACATTCATAATTTCAAATTATATTTGCTCCATCATCTATTCGTACCGTTTATTTACTGTCCATTTTGGTTTATCTTTCCACCCTAATACTATTACTGCTTGTGCACATTCTACTAATGCTTCTTTTATTTCCCGTTTCCTCTCTTTTCCATTTCCATTTCCTTTGTTATGACCCACTCATTCCCTAGTATTTGATTTGACTCATTTTGTATAATCTGACAAAAATCCTCTTGGCACGTGTCTCTTCAAATTCTACAGCACTGCTGGTCACAGCTGACCTCCAGCTGGAGCACTCAAGGACCAGGGCTCCCCAGTTCTCAGTGTCTATACCATTTATTCATTATACTTTATGCTGGTCGCTTCTGTGGTGAGAGACTCAGCTGTCTACGAAGACATTGCCCAGGGGACAATAGAAGATGGCTTTGAAAGGCAGCAGATCACAGGAGCTGTCTTCATAGACCTGTCAGCAGCCTATGAGACTGTGAACCACCGCCTCCTCCTGAGAAAAATGTATAATATCACAAAGGATGACCACCTCACCCGCCTCATAGGAAACCTGCTACAAAACAGGAGCTTCTTTGTTGAGTTCCAAGGCCAGAGAAGCAGATGGCGGAAACAGAAGAACGGCCTGCCTCAGGGGAGCGTGCTCGCTCCATCAATGTTCAACATTACACAAATGACCAGCCACTGCCAGAAGGGACAGAGAGTTTCATCTATGCTGATGATCATGCCATCACCGCTCAACCAGAGAGCTTTGAGATGGTTGAACAGAAGCTCTCCGAAGCTCTAAGTGCCCTTACCGCCTAGTACAGGGAAAACCAGCTGATCCCTAATCCATCCAAAACACAGACATGTGCTTTTCACCTTAAGAACAGACAAGCATCCTGAGCTCTGAGGATCACCTGGGAAGGAAGGAATCCCACTGGAGCATTGCAGCATTGCACCCAAATACCTGGGAGTCACTCTAGACCATGCTCTGACCTACAAGAAGCACTGTCTGAACATCAAGCAAAAAGTGGATGCTAGAAACAATATCATACGAAACCTGACTGGCACAACCTGGGGATCACAACCAGACACAGTGAAGACAGTGTGCTACTCTGCTGCTGAGTATGCTGCCCGGTGTGGAACACATCTCACCAAGCTAAAACAGGAGATGTTGCTCTTAATGAGACATGCCGCATTATCACGGGGTGTCTGCGCCCTACACCACTGGAGAAATTACACTGCTTAGCTGGTATTGCACCACCTGACATCCACCAGGAAGTAGCAGCCAATAGTGAAAGGACCAAGACAGAGACATCTCAAGCTCATCCCTTGTTTGGGTATCAGCCAGCATGTCAACGACTTAAATCTAGAAATAGTTTTCTAAGATCTACAGAGACACCTCAGCAAGTGAGAGTCCAAAAGTGGCAGGCTCAAACCCAGAACCTCAATCAATGGCTGATTCATTTGAGACTCCCTTCTGGGCACACAGAAAACTGGGCGACTTGGAAAGCGCTGAACAGACTGCGCTCTGGCACCACAAGATGCAGAGCCAGCCTTCAGAAATGGGGCCACAAAGTGGAATCCACCACATGCGAGTGCGGAGAAGAGCAAACCACAGACCACCGGCTGCAATGCACCCTGAGCCCTGCCACATGCACAAGGGAGGACCTTCTTGCGGCAACACCAGAGGCACTCCAAGTGGCCAGATACTGGTCAAAGGACATTTAATCAACTACCAAACTCACAAATTTTGTATTTTGTCTGTTTGTTTGCTTTGTTCTGTTAGAAATGTAATATAATTGACTGGTTGCCCTGACACAACTGTTCTGGAACAGCTGTTCCAGGAGCCCCAATTTTATTTGCTTTGAACTAAAGGTTTGTTTGCAATCCCAGGCTTGGGATTTTGCAGCAGGCTGGCTTCCTGTTATAGTTTGCTATCATAGGGCAAGCCACTTGTCTATTATAGTTAGGATCCCTGGTCCCGCCCCTCTCTGGGTTTTTTGGAGGGAAGGGGCCATTTTTCAGTTAGTCTCAGCAAAGGAAGTCAAGGCAGAGGATGTATACAGACATCCTCCTGTTCAAAGGCTTCGTCCCTTAAGACTTTCCGGGGGAGAACAGTCTTGAGAGCCTCTAAAGATTCTCAAAGGTTCCGGGGAAACAGCCTTACAGCCCTGAGGAATTCCGGAGGGAATAACAGCTCTAACCATCAAAGCAGCTAAGTGATTACAAGCCTTTTTGAAAGGTTTAGGTTCACAGCAGCCTGGGAGGAGCTAGAAAAGGGAATTTTCCTTTAAACAAGGTTTTTGAAGATAGTGCCTGTTCCCTGTGAACAAGATTGCAAAACTGTTAAGAAAGCTTTCCAATTCCTGTTTGTTCATCAATAAAAGACACTTATATTTAAGCTCAAGCCTCATAAAGACTGTTTAATAAGGGAAATTTCTCTGAAGGCTTCTTTTCGGGGCCCCTGGCTTCCCACTGGATCCAAGCCATACATCCTCTCTTAAAGGCACTTCATTTCAGGTCCAGTGGAGAAAGAACGACAAATAAATAAATTATACTTTATTCTCCATCTTCATCGCTATCTGGGGGGTCACGAGGGGGGTTTCAGAGGAGTCGCCAAGGACCATCAAAAAACCAATGTTCTCACTGTAGAAGAACATGCGGGTCAAGAATCGGGCTCGACAGTCACCTCTGTATCCATCATACTCGGACAACGAGGGATCGCCTAAGTAAGAGTTGTTAATTGTATAAATCAAGTATTTATTTATTTATTTATTTTATTTACTTTGCTTGTATACCACAATTTCTCAGCCTTGTAGGCGACTCAACGCGGTTTACAACAAAAGCAAAAGTCAATCCAACAGCATACAAAATTAAAAAACCATTAACAGCATAATATACAAAATGACACATCAATAACAACACCTTAACGTCTCGTAACTAGAATCGTGATCCAATTCGTCTTCCATAATTCCGTTTCCTATATTCATCGTGTACATTGCAATTGTTTAACCGAACGCCTGTTCGAACAGCCAGGTTTTTAGTTTTCTTCGAAACACCATTAACGAAGGGGCTGATCTAATGTCCATGGGAAGGGCGTTCCACAGCCGAGGGGCCACCACAGAAAAGGCCCTGTCCCTCGTCCCCGCCAGCCGTGCCTGTGATGCAGGCGGGATCGAGAGCAGGGCCTCCCCAGAAGATCTTAGAGTCCTGGTGGGTTCATAAGCAGAGATACGTTCGGATAGGTAGCTTGGGCCAGAACCTTTTAGGGCTTTAAAGGCCAACGCCAGCACTTTGAATTGAGCCCGGTAGCAAATTGGTAGCCAGTGGAGTTGGCACAACAGGGGGGTTGTATGCTCCCTGCGCTCCGCTCCGGTTAGTATCATGGCTGCCGCACTTTGGACTAGTTGGAGCTTCCGAGCCGTCTTCAAAGGCAACCCCACGTAGAGAGCATTGCAGTAGTCTAAACGGGATGTAACCCATTTAGTAAATAAATAAACGACCTGTCAGTTTGCAAGGCTATAGTAAAGCTCTCTGAGTTGAGACAAGGCCAAGGACAAGAGGTCCATATATAGCCAGCGATATTGGGCCCTTGACATCTGATGAAACCACAAAAGCCCTTCCAAGACAGACCAGACAAAGCCAGCAAAGAGGAATACCCAGAAGTGGTTTATTTGACAGGTGAGGTAGTGCTCCAAGGAAGAAGAGACCTCAGCTGAAAGCTAGATATGGGCCGCTTTTTGGAAAGCCTCTATATAACGTTCTCCTTATCTTGGGCAAGTGACTCATCCTGCGGCTCTTAAAAGCCCGAGGGGTCAGATTTAAAACAGATCCTTGTTCTTCCCATCTCACTCTCCCCCCCATCCCATGTTACTTTATTACTTTTATTACACCTTTTTGTTATTTAAAGCCCACTTTCCTATTTGATTTGCTTGGAAATTTCCTTTACTCTCGCCCGCCCTTCACTTGTGGCGACAGCCCTGCAGTGACATCCATTCATGGGCAAAGTTAAGGACTGATTTATGATCCAAAGTGGAAGACTAACTTATTATCTATAAAGCCTTCCAGGAAAGATTCTGCAAGACACATCCACTATTTGTGTTCCTATTTCAAGGCTGCACAAGCCTTCGGTTGAAAGAGACATCCTCTGGGTAATGTAATATAATATAATATATTGTATATACATGTAATATTTGTAATATTACTAGCCGTCACCTGCCACGCGTTGCTGTGGCCAACACAGGGGTTCAGTGTGGGAGTTTTGGCCCAATTCTATCGTTGGTGGGGTCCAGAATGCTCTGTGATTGTAGGTGAACTATAAATCAAAACAACTGACCAGGGTGAGACAAAGGACTCTTGTCTGCTGGAGCTAGGTGTGAATGTTTCAATTGACCACCTTGATTAGCATACAATGGGCTGACTATGCCTGGAGCAAACTTTTGTTGAGACAAACAACAAAACTTTTGTTGTATGCTAATCAAGGTGATCAGTTGAAACATTCACACTTAGCTCCAGCAGACAAGAGTCCTTTGTCTCACCCTGGCCATTCCACAGATATATAAACCCTTTTTCCTAGTTCCAACAGACCTCACTACCTCTGAGGATGCTTGCCATAGGTGCAGGCGAAATGTCAGGAGAAAATGCCTCTAGACCATGGCCATACAGCCCTTGTTCCAACAGACCTCACTACCTCTGAGGATGCTTGCCATAGATGCAGGCGAAACGTCAGGAGAAATGCCTCTAGAACATGGCCCTATAGCCCGAAAAAACCCACAAGAACCTAGTGATTCCAGCCATGAAAGCCTTCAACAATACAAACTACAACTCCCACGGTCAATGCCCGCCAAACCCTTCCAGTATTTTCTGTTGGTCGTGGGAGTTCTGTGTGCCAGGTTTGGTTCATCTCCATCTTTGGTGGAATTCAGAATGCTCTTTGATTGTGGTTGAACTATAAATCCCAGCAACTACAACTCCCAAATGTCAAGATTCTATTTTCCCCAAACTCCACCAGTGTTCACATTTGGGCATATTGAGTATTCATGAAAAGTTTGGTCCAGATCCATCATTGTTTGAGTCCACAGTGAATTTCAACAGAAAGGAAGAAACCATGAAAATGAACAAAATCTGGCTACTGGTATTAAAAAAAAACCTCTAAAATTAGAACAGCACAACAACAGAGAGGACACAAACAAGGACATCTAATCACCTCTCAACAAAAGATTGCCCCAGGCACTGCCAGGCAATCAAATGCTAATCAAGGTGATCACACCTAGCTCCAATAGACAAGAGTCCTTTGTCCCACCCTGGTCATTCCACAGATATATAAACCCTTTTTCCTAGTTCCAACAGACCTCACTACTTCTGGGGATGCTTGTCATAGATGCAGGCAAAACATCAGGAGAAAATGCCTTTAGAACATGGCCATATTGTCCGAAAAAAACCTACAACAACCCAACAACCCAACCCAACAACTGTGAGAGCTGTTCAGCAGTGGAACTCTCTGCTTTGGAATCTAGTGAAGGCTCCTTCCTGGGAAGTTTCTAAACAGAGGCAGAATGGCCATTTGTCAGGAATGCAAGATACTCCACTTTGGCAGGAAAAACGAAATGCAAAGATACAGACTGGGGGACAAAGCCTGGCTCGAGAGCAGGACGTGTGAAAAAGATCTTGGAGTCCTCGTGGACAACAAGTTAAACATGAGCCAACAATGTGATGTGGCGGCAAAAAAAGCCAATGGGATTTTGGCCTGCATCAATGGGAGCCTAGTGTCTAGATCTAGGGAGGTGATGCTCTATTCTGCTTTTGTTAGACCACACCTGGAATATTGTGTCCAATTCTGGGCACCACAATTCAAGAGAGATATTGACAAGCTGGAATGTGTCCAGAGGAGGGCGACTAAAATGATCAAGGGTCTGGAGAACAAGCCCTATGAGGAGCGGCTTAAGGAGCTGGGCATGTTTAGCCTGAAGAAGAGAAGGCTGAGAGGAGACATGATAGCCATGTATAAATATGTGAGAGGAAGCCACAGGGAGGAGGAGGGAGCAAGCTTGTTTCCTGCTGCCCTGGAGACTAGGACGCAATGGAACAATGGCTTCAAACTACAAGAGAGGAGATTCCATCTGAACATGAGGAAGAACTTCCTGCCTGTGCGAGCCGTTCAGGAGTGGAACTCTCTGCCCCAGAGTGTGGTGGAGGTTCCTTCTTTGGAGGCTTTTAAACAAGGGCTGGATGGCCATCTGTCAGGGGTGATTTGAATGCAATATTCCTGCTTCTTGGCAGAATGGGGTTGGACTGGATGGCCCATGAGGTCTCTTCCAACTCTTTGATTCTAGGATTCTATGATTTGATTCCATCTTGCGAGTTAAACTTTGGGAAAAACTGGAGAGTTCTACAATTGATCGCCGTCTATTATACCTAACACGCCAACTTCACGAAAAGACCACACTCAAAGTAAGATGCAACCCACAGGGCCACTTACAATCAAAGAGCATTCTGAACTCCATCAAGGATGGAATTGAACCAAACGTGGCACACAGGACTCCCATGACCAACAGAAAACACTAGAAGGGTTTGGTGGGCATTGACCTTGAGTTTGGGAGTTGTAGTTCACCTACATCCAGAGAGCACTGTGGACTCAAACAATGATGGATCTGGATCAAACTTGGCACAAATATTCCATATGCCCAAATATGAACACATATGGAGATTGGGGGGAATAGACTGTTTTTGGTCAAAAGCTATTTAGCCGCTTGTGCGCCTTCTATTTTTATCAGTTTTATACTACTTTATGCAATGATTTTTATACGAAATAAATAATTTACATATTGTGTGAAACGTGTGAAAGGATGCCATAAGGAAGAGGGAGCCGGCTTATTTTCTGCTGCCCTGGAGACTAGGACATCAAGGAGACATGGGTTCAAATTACAGGAGAGGAGATCTGAACTTTAGGGAACTTTCTGACTGTAAGAGCTGTTCAGCAGTGGAACTCTCTGCCTCGGAGTCTAGTGGAGGCTCCTTCCTTGGAAGTTTCTAAACAGAGGCAGAATGGCCATTTTTCAGGAATGCTTTGATTGTACTTTTCCTGCATGGGAGGGGGTTGGACTAGATGGCCCATGTGGTCTTTTCCAAATCTATGATTCTATAATTCTAAATACCAAATTAAAGTGCTGTCCAAACCGCTGCCAATGACTCACTCTCAGAGACAACTTGGCAGCCCAGAGACAAACTGACCGAGGGAGAAATCCCAGGCTGACCTGCCAAGGACTGGATGCGGGGAACGTTTCCATTTCCAATAACTTTAAAACATGTATCTATGCCCATCTTTGGCCATTAGAGCAATATTTCCCAATTTCTAAGTGGACAGGAAAGCACACTCCTCCGTGAAACTTGGGTTTCGGCCAGGAGCCGAGATGCAGCAACACACCCGACACTTTTGTCCTTATTTTGGAGGGGTGGGGGCAATCTGCTTTTGCCCTTCAGATAGAGTTCTGCTGGCTGCATCCGGGAAGGACTGAACTCTTTCCTGCCTTTTCCCAGGACACTTCTCAAATTGTGCATTTATTTATAGCCGCAGCGGAAGAAGAGAAGCCACTGCAAAATTTATCACTTGCTGGAGAGGGAGGGAAGGTGCCATGTAAACAATGGAAGCGAAGTAAACAAACACAGCGGTGCAAAAGCTGACCCAAGGTGCTATCACCCAAACACATCAGGACAAGCCCTACAAATCTGTTTCCCTCTCATGTTCTGAGCCAGGAACGGTTCCATCAGGTTGTGAAGGCAAGTTGCAAAAACAAACAAGCAAACAAACAAACAAAAAAAGAAAACATGAGAAAACTGACACTTTTTTTAAAACTGGACCAGAAATAACTTAGCCCTGCGGACCTCTTGCAATGCTATGAAAAGGGAACAAAGTAATAATGAAGTCGAACATGACCCCCCACCCCCATAAAAAATAGTAACTTATAGTTTTGCTAAGGACAAGGACACCAGACTGGATAATAAGGGTTAAGCCTGCACTGCATCCTGTCAGATCCCCAAAATCTGGAGGAAAGCAAGAGTCATCACCATCTTGAAGCCAGGCAAAGACCGTAATGACCCAAAAAGCTGCAGACCAATCTCCCTGTTGTGCCACCTCTACAAAGTTCTGGAGAGACTCATTCTGCATAGAATTATGGAAAACATAGACCCCTGTCTGATCCCACAGCAAGCTGGTTTCAGAAAAGGCAAAAGATGCACATCGCAAGTGCTGAACCTGACTCAGCACATAGAAGATGGCTTTGAAAGGCAGCAGATCACAGGAGCTGTCTTCAGAGACCTGTCAGCAGCCTATGATACTGTGAACCACCGCCTCCTCCTGAGAAAAATGTATAATATCACAAAGGACGACCACCTGACCCACCTCATAGGAAACCTGCTACAAAACAGGAGCTTTTTTGTTGAATTCCAGGGCCAGAGAAGCAGATGGCGGAAACAGAAGAACGGCCTGCCTCAGGGGAGCGTGCTTGCTCCATCCATGTTCAACATCTACACAAATGACCAGCCACTGCCAGAAGGGACAGAGAGTTTCATCTATGCTGATGATCGTGCCATTACTGCTCAAGCAGGGAGCTTTGAGATGGTTGAACAGAAGCTCTCCGATGCTGATGACACGATAAATATAGCCTTGGTCAATTTGCCAAGACACTAACATCAACAAGGACCCTTCCCATGTTAGATTGTCAGGTTTTACAATGTATTGTAATGTAATATAGCCGAGTCATGCACTGCTAATAGGCTTCTATTGGAAATGCATCAACTGTATATAGGGAATCATTTGGGGAATGTGTTCTGGTCTAGTCCAGGTGATTGTGAATGATGTAATCCTGGGTCTGAGTTAAGTTAATGAGTTGGGAACCAATCAGAGATTGCTATGTGTAATTGTATAGAATTGTATATAAGGAAGTCATGTACAGTGTATTCTCTCTCCTTGTGCTGTGATGTTGTTCGTCGAAGGCTCTATGCAATTGATTAAAAGAACCTGTCTGCTAAGACAAGATATAACTGTGTGCTGTGGTAAGTGTGTAATGTCATCTAGACTGGGGGAAAGACAATGGTAAAACTGACAATGGCCGGGCATGTGCTCAAGTGTCTTTAAAAGGTTCCAGAGTGACTGCAGGCTGTGGGAGCAGTTGACTGAAAATATTGTGCAGGAAGAAGCTACTGGGAAGCAGTGAAGTTGTGCAACTGATCTGCTGCTGAACTGTGAAATTAATCTCAACATATATAGTGTGTACATTTAATCAAGGTTTTATGTCTTATTTTTCATATATGGCAGAAGATCGCACATTTATCACTGAGAAACCACGTCCCTTTACACTTATGTACTCTCTTGAACTTCTATGGGACTCTGGTGGGAGGGATAAGTGGGTATGATTTCTATAACATGATTTCTATAATTCTATATTTCTGTGTATCTGATCTTTTCCTGACCCTTTTGCCCAATTCCCCTTTATTGAGAAATGTATAAAAATACAAGGAAGCCACCCCTGCCTGACCCTGGAAAGGAGGAAATCTTCAGTTGAAAAGACCCTTATCAAAAGACACTATTTGCATGGACAATAACAAAGGATCGTGACCTCTGGCCTCGGAGTTGCCCTCCCCCCCCCCCCCCCGAGGAAGCAGTCACTTGGCATTTATGATCATATCTCAATAAGACAAAGGAAACTTTCGGAAGGCCACACTTTGTCCTAATCTGTTACTGATTCAACTTTGCATCCACCGAAACCACCGCCATGATTCCCTCATTGTTTCTGTATCTCAGCACTGGAAAAATCTGGATTATGGCAGGCTTGCCAGACATCAACGTTTATTGCAGCCACTCAAAGACAATAGCAAAGGCTGGCTTGCAGCCCCCCCCCCCCCCCGGACTCACTAGCCGCTTGGACATTTCTTACTTCCATAATCCTCTCAAGAATCCATTGTTTCCCCTTTGTCCTGCCTCCCTCTCTCCTGATTCATCAGGACGCTGAGGCGGCAGAAGCCCAGCGATAGGCTCTAGCACACAGGAGGCGGCCAAGTTCCCTCCCAGCTGTAGAGACGCCAACCAATCACCATCAAGCAGGCTGAAGGGTGGGGAGCGGGAGATTCAAATACGGCAACTGTTGGGGTTCAGCCTGGGTCTGAACCTGAACCTGATTCTCTGATTGTATTTCCTGATGCTAATGAAAATGTTGATTCTGAGGTCAGTGTAAAAGAAACTCCTGCAGGCTTGGAAAGTGAAAGTACACATTCTCATGAGAATGTTTCAGAGCCCCGCAGTGATAGCTCTCCAGAGAAGCTAACACCTGGGATCCTTAATGAGGATGGAAGAGGACAGATTTGGCAAACAGGGGTGAATCGCAGAGTCTGCAAAGGTCAGCCAGATTGAAAGAAAAAGAAACAAGGGCTTCAAAGCCTGGAGGCGTGTCACGAAACAGATTCCTCGGCTTTAAGTGCCTCTCGTCGGGTTGACTCCTTAGATCAGGCATCGTTTTAGACAGAGGCATTACCTTGGCAGATCTCCCGTTTCCCGTGGCCTTCATCCCAAGAGGCTTCTAGTGCTCCAAGTACGGTTAGTGGATTGCTAACAGGTTCCATGATTTTACAGTGTTGCTTTGGTTTTTGATCTAGTTCATGGATATTTCTGATTGCTGATTTTTTACTGTGGCTTTTTGACTTTGCATTTTCCTTTATTTTGTAACCATTTTTCATCAATAAAAAGGGATTGTTTTTTCCCACAGTCAAGTGTGGTGGATTGTTGTCTTAGGGTCTCGTTTCCTGCTCTGGGTTGCAACAGCAACTCTGTTACTGTATAAAAAAGGCTTTTATTTGTGTACATATTATGCTTAGCTTAGCGAAATATTGCTGCTTTGCATCCTTTTCAGCTGAATGGCAATAAAATCATCTCGGTGGCGCTTCCTTCAATTTTGGTGAGATTTCTTTTGGGAACTTAGGAAAATCTTTTAAATTGGGGCTTCTCTTTGCTCACCATTGTAGCGAGCCCTCTTTGGTGGGTCCGCAGGGTCTCTCCTTCAGGGCAAGACCCTTTTAAATTCCTCCCCAATTTCAATAATAATAATAATAATAATAATAATCTTTATTTATACCCCGCCACCATCTCCCCAATGGGGGCTCAGGGCGGCTTACATGAGGCCAAGCCTGAAACAACAATTACAATAAAGAAAAACCAAGACACAACCGAAAACACAAACAATAAACAATAACATCATAATTACATAAAACATGGATACACAGCAATGTAAAAATTACAATACATAGGCACAGTAACAATGAGCAGGCTACATGTAATGATTAAAAGACAAACTGATTAAAACTAATTAAAAACTCAGGCAAGAGAAAAGAGAAAAGCAGATAATTTGCGGAGGAGGGCGGGGGTTTGCATCCTTTTCAGCTGAATCGCAACAAATATGTGTTTTCTGACGATCTTTGGCAAACCCCCCCCCCCCAGGGGTCCCGACCCCCAAGTTGAGAAACACTGCAGAACAAAGGGGAAACAATGGATTCTTGAGAGGATTATGACCTTGATACTGAGAGTTGTCATTGCTGGAATTTATAGTTCACCTACAATCAAAGAGCATTCTGAACCCCACCAACAATTGAATTGGGCCAAATTTCCATACAAAACCCCCATGTCCAACAAAACCCCCATGACCATCAGAAAACACATGTATCTGATTATCTAAATCAGCCCAAACACATCTAAATGCCTTCTCTGGGTCCTATGGTGTGGCAATAGTGGCAGCACAAAAACATCCTTCGCGGCCAATATTGCATCGGCGAAGAACCATCCAGCTGAGCTCTTTCGAGTTGTCAGGAGTCTATTAAATCCGCCGAAAAGCGAGATCTCTGACAGCTCAGGAGCTCGCTGTGAAGCATTTGCTCGATTCTTCGCCGATAAAATTGCGCTGATTCGGTCGGGATTCGACGCCACTTTAGATGCAGTCTCTGAGGATGTAACGAGAGCATCTGCTTGTCCGGTTTTATTGGATTCATTTCAATTGGTTCAGCTTGAGGATTTGGACAGGATCCTTGGAGAGGTGCGACCCACCACATGCATCCTAGACCCCTGTCCATCCTGGCTGATAAAGGAAGCCAGAGGGGGTTTGGCAGAGTGGGTGAAGGTGGTGGTTAACGCCTCCCTTCGGGAGGGCAAAATTCCAGTGAGCCTAAAACAAGCTATCATAAAACCGCTGTTGAAAAAACCAGTCCTTTCTGGAGGGACGGTCCCAGAAGGTGTTACTGGGTGACACCTGTTCGGCCCCACAGCCATTGTCATGTGGAGTCCCTCAGGGATCAATTCTGTCCCCAATGTTGTTTAACATCTACATGAAGCCGTTGGGGGAGATCATTCGGAGTTTCGGATGATGTTCGGATGATGATCTACGCGGATGATGTTCAGATCTGTCACTCCTTCTCACCTGTCACCAAGGAGGCAGTCCAGACCTTGAATAGGTGTCTAGCTGCTGTGTCGGACTGGATGAGAGCTAACAAATTGAAACTGAATCCAGACAAGACAGAGGTCCTACTGGTCAGTCGTAAGGCCGAACAGGGTATAGGGTGACAACCTGTGCTAGATGGGGTCACACTCCCCCTGAAGACGCAGGTTCGCAGCTTGGGAGTGATCCTGGACTCATCGCTGAGCCTGGAGCCTCAGGTCTCAGCGGTGGCCGGGAGAGCTTTTGCGCAATTAAAACTTGTGCACCAGTTGCGCCTGTACCTTGGGAAGTCTGATCTGGCTACAGTGGTCCACGCTCTTGTTACATCCCGTATAGTCTACTGCAACGCACTCTACGTGGGGTTGCCCTTGAAGACTGTTTGGAAACTTCAACTGGTCCAACGAGCGGCAGCCAGACTGCTCACCGGAGCGACATACAGGGAGCACTCCACCCCCCTGCTGTGCCAGCTCCACTGGCTGCCAATCCAGTTACGAGCACAATTCAAGGTGCTGGTTTTGACCTACAAAACCCTTTACGGTTCCAGTCCAGCGTATCTGTCCGAACATATCTCCCTCTACGTCCCACCTCGGAATTTGAGATCATCTGGGGAGGCCCTGCTCTCGACCCCACCACTATCGCAAGTGAGGCTGGTGAGGACGAGGAGCAGGGCCTTCTCAGTGGTGGCCCCCCACCTGTGGAACTCACTCCCGGGGGAAATCAGGACATCAACATCCCTCCTTGCCTTCAGGAGAAAGGTAAAGACGTGGCTATGGGACCAGGCCTTTGGGCATCCTGACAATTAGATATGGAATCCAGATGGATAGGACTGACAATGTGCGGAAAGTAGAACCTAAACTATGAGTCTGACCAGCAATGCTGACCAGGAATGAGGTTTGTATTGCTTTTATTGTTTTAATTGTTTTAATCGCTTTTATGGGTTTTTTGGATGTTTTGCCGATAATAATGATTGCTTATGTTAATTGTTATCATTGCTATAATTGCTATTGTTATTGATGTTATGTTTTTGTTGTCATGTAATGCGGGCATCGAATTGTGCCTTGCTTTTGTAAGCCGCCCTGAGTCCCCCTCGGGGTGAGAAGGGCGGGGTATAAGCGACCGTAATAAATAAATAAATAATCTTAGGAACTCCTTTGCCAGAGGAGCCTGAAGATCTCTCCACTCATCCTCTTATTATTTACTCTATTTCAAAAAAACTCTGCTGAATAAGTCTGTTGGAGCTAGGTGTGAATGTTTCAACTGACCACCTTGATTAGCATTTGATTGACTGGCAGTGCCTGGAGCAATCTTTTGTTGAGAGGTGATTAGATGTCCTTGTTTGTTTCCTCTCTCTTGTTGTGCTGTTCTAATTTTAGAGTTTTTTAATACTGGTAGCCAGATTTTGTTCATTTTCATGGTTTCCTCCTTTCTTTTGAAATTGTCCACATGCCATTGAAATCCACAATCACCTCTCAACAAAAAATTGCTCCAGGCACTGCCAGGCCATCAAATGCTAATCAAGGTGGTCAGTTGAAACATTCACACCTAGCTCCAACAGAGAAGAGTTCTTTGCCCCACGCTGGTCATTCCACAGATATATAAACCCTTTTGCCTAGTTCCAACAGACCTCACTACCTCTGAGGATGCTTGCCATAGATGCAGGCGAAACGTCAGGAGAAGTCATGCTCCCCATGCTCTATTCCGCCTTGGTTAGACCACTTTACCTGGAATATTGTGTCCAATTCTGGGCACCACAATTCAAGAGAGATATTGACAAGCTGGAATGTGTCCAGAGAAAGAGGGCGACTAAAATGATCAAGGGTCTGGAGAACAAGCCCTATGAGGAGCGGCTTTAGGAGCTGGGCATGTTTAGCCTGAAGAAAAGGCTGAGAGGAGATATGATAGCCATGTATAAATATGTGAGAGGAAGCCACAGGGAGGAGGGAGCAAGCTTGTTTTCTGCTTCCTTGGAGACTAGGACGCAAGGGAACAATGGCTTCAAACTACAAGAGAGGAGATTCCACCTGAACATGAGGAAGAACTTCCTGACTGTGAGAGCCGTTCAGCAGTGGAACTCTCTGCCCCGGAGTGTGGTGGAGGCTCCTTCTTTGGAAGCTTTTAAGCAGAGGCTGGATGGCCATCTGTCAGGGGTGATTTGAATGCAATATTCCTGCTTCTTGGCAGAATGGGGTTGGACTGGATGGCCCACGAGGTCTCTTCCAAGTCTTTCATTCTATGATCCGGACTCTGCACATGCTCAGAGACTGAACGGGATCAGCAAGGTGTCAGAGAGAGAAGGGCCTGCGTTAGGTGGGCTGGAAAGCTGGGGAAGGGGCCGGAGAGGCTGGGCCAGGCCTTCCTTCCTTCCTTCCTCCCTCCCTTCCTTCCCTCGAAAGGAGCGCTCTGCACATGCTCAGGGGCCCAGGCGAATCCCCGAGCCAAGCCAGGCCAGCCCCTGCTTTCCTCACTCACCATGGTACAGATGGAGGCGAGTCTCCGCACCGTCATCAGGACTTCCATCCGCCCGGCAGCCGGCAGCCTCCCGCCATCTTGGATGAGCCGCAGGTGGCGCCACGCACAAAACGCTCCGCTCGGTGCAGCGTCCAAAAGGGCCCGGCGCCACCGGAATGTCCTGGAAGAAAGGTTCCGGGGAACATCAGTTCCTACCTCTTTCTTCATCCTTCTTCTATCTATATAAATAAAAATGCAAAGTTCGTTTGTGATACTATCAGAATTCGAAAACCACTGGGGGATTTGACACTAAATTTGGACACAAGACACCTAACAACCCAATGTATGTCCTCCACTCAAAAAAATTGATTTTGCCATTTGGGAATTTATAGTTTACCTACAATCAAATAGCATTCTGAACTCCACCAATGATGGAATTGGGCCAAACTTAGCACGAATATTCCATATGCCCAAATATGAACACAGATGGACGTTAAGGGAAATAGACCTTGACATTTGGGAGTTGTAATTGCTGGGATTTATAGTTTACCTACAATCAAAGAGCATTCTGAACTCCACCAATGATGGAATTGGGCCAAACTTAACACACAGGGCTCCCATGACCAACAGAACACAATGGAAGGGTTTGGTGGGCATTGACCTTGAGTTTGGGAGTTGTACTGCACCTATATCCAGAGAGCACTGTGGACTCAAACAATGATAGATCTGGACCAAACTTGGTACAAAAATTCCATATGCCCAAATATGAACACAGATGAAGTTTGGAGGAAATAGACCTTGACATTTGGGAGTTCATAGAATCATAGAATGAAAGAGTTGAAAGAGACCTCCTGGGCCATCCAGCCCAACCCCATTCTACCAAGAAGCAGGAATATTGCATTCAAATCACCCCTGACAGATGGCCATCCAGCCTCTGTTTAAAAGCTTCCAAAGAAGGAGCCTCCACCACACACCGGGGCAGAGAGTTCCACTGCTGAACGGCTCTCACAGTCAGGAAGTTCTTCCTCGTGTTCAGATGGAATCTCCTCTCTTGTAGTTTGAAGCCATTGTTCCATTGCGTCCTAGTCTCCAGGGAAGCAGAAAGGAAGCTTGCTCCCTCCTCCTCCCTGTGGCTTCCTCTCACATACATGGCCCTCATCATATCTCCTATGTTCCAGGGCCAGAGAAGCAGATGGCGGAAACAGAAGAACGGCCAGCCTCAGGGGAGCATGCTTGCTCCATCCATGTTCAACATTTACACAAATGATCAGCCACTTCCAGAAGGGACAGATAGTTTCATCTATGCTGATGATCGTGTCATCACCGCTCAAGCAGGAGCTTTGAGATAGTTGAACAGAAGTTCTTCGAAGCTCTAGGTGCTCTTACTGCCTATTACAGGGAAAACCAACTGATCCCCAACCCATCTAAAACACAGGCATGTGCCTTTCATCTCAAGAACAGAGGAGCATCCCTAGCTCTGAAGATCACCTGAATAGGAATCCCCCTGGAGCATTGCAGCACACCCAAATACCTGGGAGTCACTCTAGACCATGCTCTGACCTACAAGAAGCACTGCCTGAACATCAAACAAAAAGTGGGCGCTAGAAACAACATCATACGAAAGCTGACTGGCACAACCTAAGGATCACAACCAGACACAGTGAAGACATCTACCCTTGCGCTATGCTATTCTGCTGCTGAGTATGCATGCCCAGTGTGGAACACATCTCACCACACTAAAACAGGAGATGTGGCTCTGAATGAGACATGCCGCATTATCACGGGGTGCCTGCGCCCCACACCACTGGAGAAATTACACTGCTTAGCCAGTATTGCACCACCTGACATCTGCCGGGAAGTAGCAGCCAATAGTGAAAGGACCAAGGCAGAGATATCTCCAGGTCATCCATTTTTTGGGTATCAGCCAGCACGTCAACGACTTAAATCAAGAAACAGTTTTCTAAGTTCTACAGAGACACTTGCTGGAACACTTCAGGAAACGAGAGTCCAAAAGTGGCAGGCTCAAACCCAGAACCTCAGCCAATGGCTGATACCAAATGAGAGACACACAGAGGACTGGGCGACTTGGAAGGCGCTGAACAGACTGCGCTCTGGCACCACGAGATGCAGAGCCATCCGTATTTATTTATTTATTTACTTTATTTGTATACCGCTCTCTCTCAGCCCGTAGGCGACTCAGTGCAGTTTACAACCAGGTCAATATACAAAGTGCACAACATTAGCATTAGCATTTAAAACAGTAACTAAAGCAACTGGATCAATATAACAATACATCAGTACATCAATATAACATCAATACATCCATATAACTAGTACATCACGTCTCATCAGTAAAGTCATAATCCGATCTCCTCGTCCATTATTCCAAGTTCCAAACTCAATCAATTGATTGCACTGCCTTAATTAAACGCCTGTTCAAAGAGCCAGGTCTTCACTCTTCTCCTGAACACCAGCAGGGAGGGGGCCGATCTAATGTCTGTGGGAAGGGCGTTCCACAGCCGAGGGGCCACCACTGAGAAGGCCCTGTCTCTCGTCCCCGCCATCCTTCAGAAATGGGGCCACAAAGTGGAGTCCACGACATGCGAGTGCGGAGAAGAGCAAACCACTGACCACCTGCTGCAATGCAACCTGAGCCCTGCCACATGCACAAGGGAGGACCTCCTTGCGGCAACACCAGAAGCACTCCAAGGGGCCAGATACTGGTCAAAGGACATTTAATCAGCTACCAAACTCACAAATTTTGTATTTTCTCTGTTTGTTTGCTTTGTTCTGTTAGAAATGTAATACAATATGACTGGTTGTCTTGACACGACAAATAAATAAATTCCTCCTTCTTGGAATCATAGAATCTTAGAGTTGGAAGAGACCTCCTGGGCCACCCAGTCCAACTCCATTCTGCCAAGAAGCAGGAGCACCCCTGACAGATAGACATCCAGCCTCTGTTTAAATGCTTCCAAAGAAGGAGCCTCCACCACACTCCTTCCAGGGCAGAGAGTTCCACTGCTGAATGGCTCTCACAGTCAGGAAGTTCTTCCTCATGTTCAGATGGAATCTCCTTTCTTCTTTCACCTTTCTTCCCAAGCAGAGGACTATTTGTTTGTTTAGGTTCTTGTGGGTTTTTTCGGGCTATAGGGTCATGTTCTAGAGGCATTTCTCCTGGCGTTTCGCCTGCATCTATGGCAAGCATCCTCAGAGTTAGTGAGGTCTTGGAATTAGGACAATGGGTTTATATATCTGTGGAATGGCTGGGGTGGGGCAAAGAGCTCTTCTCTGCTGGAGCTAGGTGTGAATGTTTCAACTGACTACCTTCATATTTGTTTGTTTGTTTGCATCCTGCTTTATCTCTCCCTGCGGAGACTCAAAGCGGCTCACAATCAAAAACACTGCAACTTCAAATGGGTAAAGGTAAAGATTTTCCCCTGACATGAAGTCCAGTCGTGTCCGACTCTGGGGTGTGGTGCTCATCTCCATTTCTAAGCCAAAGAGGCGGCGTTGTCCGTAGACACCACCAAGGTCATGTGGCTGGCAAGACTGCATGGAGCACCGCTACCTTCCCACCAGAGCGGTACCTATTGATCTACTCACATTTGCATGTTTTCAAACTGCTAGGTTGGCAGAAGCTGGGGCTAACAGCGGGAGCTCACCCCGTTCCCTGGATTTGAACCTGCAACCTTTCAGTCAACAAGCTCAGCAGCTCAGTGCTTTAACCCAATGCGCCACCGGGGGCTCCTTCAAACTTCAAATACGCAATCATAAAACAGTATATCATTATACATATGATTATATGTATTGTCGAAGGCTTTCATGGCCGGAATCACTGGGTTGTTGTAGGTTTTTTTCGGACTATATGGCCATGGTCTAGAGGCATTCTCTCCTGACATTTCGCCTGTATCTATGGCAAGCATCCTCAGAGGTAGTGGGTCTGTTGGAATTAGGAAAATGGGTTTATATATCTGTGGAATGACCAAGGTGGGACAAAGGACTCTTGTCTGCTGGAGGTAGGTGTGAATGTTTCAACTGATCACCTTGATTAGCATTTAATGGGCTGACTGTGTCTGGAGCAAACTTTTGTTGAGAGGTAATTAGATGTCCCTACCTGCTTCCTCTCTGTTGTTGTGTTGTTGCAATTTTAGAGTTTTTTAATACTGGGAGCCAGATTGTGTTCATTTCCATGCTTTCCTCCTTTCTGTTGAAATTGTCCACATGCTTGTTGATTTCAATGGCTTCTCTGTGTAGTCTGACATGGTGGTTGTGAGAGTGGTCCAGCATTTCTGTGTTCTCAAATAAAATGTTGTGTCCAGGTTGGTTCATCAGAGGACTATTTGTTTGTTTGTTTCTTTGCATCCTTTATCTCTCCCTGCGGAGACTCAAAGTGGCTCACAATAAAAAACACTGCATGTGCCGTTACACCCAGACGCTTTTAAAAGCAAAACTATGATGTGCTGTTCCCTATGTCTGGGCGAACTGCCGGTGCTTTTCTTGAGAAGATTGAGATTCTCAGCAACTGAGTCTATTACAAGTTCTGAACATCAAAAAAGGATATTTATTTCTCAAAGTTGCAAACAGAACAGTCAATTGATAAAACCAAATAGATATTTCTTCTTTCTCTTCTCCACCAGTTACTGAGTCATCCTTTCCCCAAGTGGCAAAGGGATCCGGGGATCCTTCACCCTAATCCAGAGCTGTTGTCTTTTAGAAAGAACAAATCTTTCCCTATCTATCTAAGCTCCAGACTAGTCTTGGAGATAAGGCAATGCAGTCTCTCTCTCTATAAGACCCTATAAAACTCAATTCTCAAAGCTCAATATCTATTTTTCTTTATACTCTATAACTCTCTTATAATCTATCTGAAGGAGGCTTCAAGGGTCTCTGAGTGAAATTAAGTAAGGGGCTTTGAATGAAATTAACAGCAAAAGAGAGACATACTCTTTCTCTGTAGAAAAAGAGCAATACAGAAGAAAATGTTTTTAAGATGTGACATATAGAGGTACTTTTCTTACACAGGATGTGTTGTGGTTAACTTCAAAGGTTGTTTTTTGAAGCGCAGAGGCCACATGTACAAGAAGGTACTTTCCATGAAAAGGTCAAGAGAGGGGGCTGGAAAGAGAGTACTTTCCATGACAAAAAATGTTCTTGTTTACTTGTATATATGTTCTTATATATTTGGTGGTCAAAAGCCAAGGGGGCACGGCAGTCACTTGAAGGGTAACATCTGTGTATGTTGCCAGGCTGTCTGTCTTCTTCATGAAGAAATTAAAAATAAAACCTTGTTTTTTTTTAATCTTTCATTGGGACTGTCTCCTTCCTTTTGTGCTTCCACGACGTGGACCTAAGAAGACCCAATTTAGGGTCTCTGACATATCTAACTATAGCTCAATTCTTCTCAATAAACTTCTCTGTCTATCTTAATTTCTCAATTCTCAATTGTTCTCAATTCCTATCTATAACTCAATTGTTTTTACAGTGGTTTGTTGGAGCTACCTTTCTGGCCACCAGCACATCAGACTCCTTCTTCAGAATTGAACAGGCAGGGAGGACTCCAAAATGGAAGTCTTTCCCCGGGAGCAGGGGCGGGCTCAAAGAGCTGCTCCCTAGGCCAATCATTGCAAAGAGTTGAAGACTGGCTTTTCCCGCCTTTGACTGTTAAACTCCTGGCTTTGCAGCAGCTCCTGAGAGAAAGGCAAGGGGCAGCCACTCCAAGAAACTAAAAAAAGCAATGCAAACCAGTCTCCTGGGAGACAGAACACTGCAACTTCAAATAGGTAAAGGTAAAGGTTTTCCCCTGACATGAAGTCCAGTCGTGTCCAACTCTGGGGTGTGGTGCTCATCTCCATTTCTAAGCCAAAGAGCCGGCGTTGTCCATAGACACCTCCAAGGTCATGTGGCCGGCATGACTGCATGGAGCACTGTTACCTTCCCGCCGGAGCGGAACCTATTGATCTATTCACATTTGCATGTTTTCGAACTGCTCGGTAGGCAGAAGCTGGGGCTAACAGCGGGAGCTCACCCCGCTCCCCGGATTCGAACCTGCAACCTTTCTGTCAACAAGCTCAGCAGCTCAGTGCTTTAACCCAATGTGCCACCGGAGGCTCCTTCAAACTTCAAATATGCAATCATAAAACAGTATATCATGATATATGATTATATGTATTGTCGAAGGCTTTCATGGTCGGAATGACTGGTTTGTTGTAGGTTTTTTCAGGCTAGAATGCCATGTTCTAGAGGCATTTTCTCCTGACATTTTGCCTGCATCTATGGCAAGCATCCTCAGAGGTTTTGAGGTCTGTTGGAACTAGGAAAATGGGTTTATATATCTGTGGAATGACCAGGGTGGGACAAAGAACCCTTGTCTGTTGGAGCTAGGTGTTAATGTTTCAACTGAACACCTTGATTAGCATTTGATGGCCTGGCAGTTGTTTGGTGTGGCTTGTTAGTGCCTGGGGCAATCCTTTGTTGAGAGGTGATTAGGTGTCCCTGATTGTTTCTTGTCTGTTGTTGAATCAACAACCTCTCACCAAAAGATTCCCCCAGGCACTAACAAGCCACATCAAACAACTGCCAGGCCATCAAATGCTAACTTCTATGGGACTTTTTTCCCTTCTGAAGGACTCTTAGAAACTTTTTGGAAACTTTACCTTTTCAAGCCCTCTATGAATGACCCTTGCCTGATCCTTCTGTCGTATTCCCTTTTGTTAAAAAAAGTATAAAAAATATAAGAAGCCACTTTTAGTGACTCTGGAAGGAGGAAATCTCCTGTTTGAAAAGGACTTTGTCAAAAGACATATTTGCATGGACAATACAATGGGCTTTGACCCTGGGGCTCAGAGTTTGGCCCCCTAGAGGGAGATGCCCACTTGGCATGATTGATCATATCTCAACAGGACAAACGGCCTTCGGAAAGCCACACTTTGTCCTGATCTGTTCTCTCGGTTATCTTCCATCCACCAAAACTACAGCCAGGATAACCCCATTGTCTCCATATCTCAGTTCAAGAAAAATCCGGATTCTGGCCATCTCGCCAGATATCAATGTTGATTGCCACTAGGCTTGGTCGATTTTGTTTGGAAGCTTCTAAAATCGGAATTAATTTGGATTAAATTGACTTTTGAAACAATTTCGAACCATGCTAGAATAGTGTGAGGAGTAATTACGAATTGAAACAATTTACCAATTTTTCAGAATTATTTTCGGATATCTGGTGCAAGTTTTACAATCTCGCAGTTTCCCTGGCCTCCCTGGCGACAAGCAGAGATGCAGAAGGGCGAGGTGGGCGTGGCTATGCCCAGCTCTACCTGAATGTCACGCCCCCAGTGGCCATCAAGAAGAGCTGGGCGTAGCCACGCCCACCTCATTCCCCTGCCATCCATCGTCATTCGCAGTCACCCAGGGAAGGGAAACTGCGAGATTTTAAAACTAATCTTGCAGTTTCCCTTCCCTGGGCGACTGCGAACGGCGATGGATGGCAGGGGAATGAGGGGGGCGTGGCTAAGAACAGCTCTTCCTGAAGGCCACGCCCCCAGTGGCTTTCAGGAACAGTTGTTCTTACCCACGTCCCACTTAGTCCCTATTTGCATCGCCAGGCGTGCAAAGCCGCCGATGCAAAGAGGAAGGAGGTGGACGTGGAAAGAACGGCTGTTCCTGAAGGCCACTAGGGGCGTGGCCTTCAGGAACAGCTGTTCTTAGTCATGCCCACCGCCTCCCTCTGCCATCCATCGCCGTTTGCAGTCGCCCAGGGAAGGGAAACTGCGAGATTTTAAACTAACGGGGAGGGGCATCTTCCATTAACGAAGTAAACGAGGCTATTCACATTTTGGCTATTTCCGATCTTTTTTTCAAGAAAAGTTCAGAAATAATTTAAAAACCGAAACGCCAGCGCCCCCTATATATGAAACGAGTTTAGAAACTTTTTTTTCTTGATCAACCAAGTCTAATTGCCTCTCCCCCCCCCCCAAGACAATAGGCTGGTCGAATAGAAGGCCGCCTGAGAACTCACCGACCACATGGACACCGCATATTTCCATAATCCACTCCAGTTCTCATTGTTTCCCTCTCATCCCGCCTCCTTCTCTCCCGATTGGCCAGGACACTGAAGTGGCAAGAGCTCACCCACTGGTTAAGGCGCCCAGGAGGCAGCCAAGCCTCCTCCCAGCTGTAGAGCGCCAACCAATCAGACAGCTCTGTATATGTATAAAAAGGCTTTATTTTGTATTCAATGTATGCTTGCCTGATGAAATATTGCGGCTTTGCATCCTTTCCAGCTGGATCTCAATAAACAACTCAGTGGCTTTTCTTCAACTTGGTGAGACCTTTTATTGGGAAAAATCAGGGAAAATATTGGGTGCTTCTTTCTGTCTCGCCAGGGCAACAAACTCTTTGATGAGTCTGATAGGTCTCTGCCTCCTGGCAAAGACTCGTAAATTCCTGCTCGATATCAATGTGATTATCAATATTATATGTATATAGTAAAAGGTAAAGGTTTCCCCTTGACATTAAGTCTAGTTGTGTTGTTGTCCGGCTCTGGGCAGTGATGCTCCTCTCCATTTCTAAGCCAAAGAGTTGTCCATAGACACCTCCAAGGTCAGGTGGCTGGAATGACTGCATGGAGCCCTGTTACCTTCCCGCCAGATTTTCTGGAGGCAACGTTCCAGGAGATGCATATGAACTAGTCCAATGTGGACGAGGCAAAACTATGGTTAGGTGGATCTGTAATTGGTTAAATGGACGAACCCAGAGGGTGATTCTCCCCAAGGCTTCCTCTTCATCCTGGAAAGAAGTGACGAGTGGAGTGCCATCCGCAGGTTTCCGTCCTGGGCCCGGTCCTGTTCAACATCTTTATTCATGACTTAGATGAAGGGCTAGAAGGCAGGATCATCAAGTTTGCAGACGACACCAAATTGGGAGGGAGAGCCAATACTCCAGAGGACAGGAGCAGAATTCAAAACGATCTTGACAGATTAGAGAGATGATGGGCCAAAACTAACAAAATGAAGTTCAACAGTGACAAATTAAAGATACTCCACTTTGGCAGAAAAAACGAAATGCAAAGACACAGAATAGGTGACGCCTGGCTCGAGAGCAGTACATGTGAAAAAGATCTTGGCGTCCTCGTGGACAACAAGTTAAACATGAGCCAACAATGTGACGTGGCGGCAAAAAAAGCCAATGGGATTTTGGCCTCAGGCATCAAGAGGAGCCTAGTGTCTAGATCTAAGGAAGTAATGCTACCCCTCTATTCTGCTTTGGTTAGACCACATCTGGAATATTGTGTCCAATTCTGTGCACCACAATTCAAGAGAGATATTGACAAGCTGGAATGTGTCCAGAGGAGGGCGACTAAAACGATCAAGGGTCTGGAGAACAAGCCCTATGAGGAGCGGTGTAAGGAGCTGGGCATGTTTAGCCTGAAGAGAAGGCTGAGAGGAGATATGATGAGAGCCATGTATAAATATGTGAGAGGAAGCCACAGGGAGGAGGAGGAAGCAAGCTTGTTTTCTGCTTTCCTGGAGACTAGGAAGCAATGGAAGAATGGCTTCAAACTCCAAGAGAGGAGATTCCATCTGAACATGAGGAAGACCTTCCTGACTGTGAGAGCCGTTCAGCAGTGGAACTCTCTGCCCCGGAGTGTGGTGGAGGCTCCTTCTTTGGAATCATAGAATCCTAGAGTTGGAAGAGACCTCATGGGCCATCCAGTCCAACCCCATTCTGCCAAGAAGCAGGAATATTGCATTCAAATCACCCCTGACAGATGGCCATCCAGCCTCTGTTTAAAAGCTTCTAAAGAAGGAGCCTCCACCACCCTCCGGGGCAGAGAGTTCCACTGCTGAACGGCTCTCACAGTCAGAAGCTTTTAAACAGAGGCTGGATGGCCATCTGTCAGGGGTGATTTGAAGGCAATATTCCTGCTTCTTGGCAGAATGGGGTTGGACTGGATGCTTTTAAAGAAGGAGCCTCCACCACACTCTGGGGCAGTGAGTTCCACTGCTGAACGGCTCTCACAGACAGTGAACGGCTGTCACAGTCAGAAGCTTTCAAACAGAGGCTGGATGGCCATCTGTCAGGGGTGATTTGAAGGCAATATTCCTGCTTCTTGGCAGAATGGGGTTGGACTGGATGCTTCTAAAGAAGGAGCCTCCACCACACTCCGGGGCAGTGAGTTCCACTACTGAACGGCTCTCACAGTCAGTGAATGGCTCTCACAGTCAGAAGCTTTTAAACAGAGGCTGGATGGCCATCTGTCAGGGGTGATTTGAATGCAATATTCCTGCTTCTTGGCTGAATGGGGTTGGACTGGATGGCCCATGAGGTCTCTTCCAACTCTTTGAAAACAGAGGCTGGATGGCCATCTGTCCGGCGTGATTTGAAGGCAATATTCCTGCTTCTTGGCAGAATGGGGTTGGACTGGATGGCCCAGGAGGTCTCTTGCATCTCTAGGATTCTATGACGTCTGTAGACAGTCCACGTTTCTGGAACATGGCCACTATATGAACTGTGTTGTGAATTTTCCGGGCTGCCTTTCCATGTTCCAGAAGCATGCTCTCCTGATGTTTTGCCCACAGTTCATATAGTAAATGCCCAGTGGGGAGTTGGGGGGGGGACCTCTTGCCTTTGGGGTCTTTGCAGGCTTGGCTTCAGGAGGAGGGAGGGAGGAAGAGAGGGAGGAAGAGAGGGAGGGAGGGAGGAAGGGGGCGAGGACAGCCCTCCTTTGGCCCCTCATTGGCCCAGGAACTTGGGAGGAATCCTCTTTCACCCAGCCCTCCCCTCGCCTCCCTTTCCGAGCTGTGGGGAAGCCAGTGCAGCCCAGAAGCAGAACCTGGTGGGGTTCCTCCTGCAGAAGGCAAGCCAGGCAGAGGCTCCTTTGTGTCCCGAGGGGCATGCGCCTCCCCGCCAGGACCACCACCATGTCCCAGTTCTCGCCCAGTTTCCTGCTGGTGCCCATCCCGGAGGACCCCCTCCTGGACTGCGCCCCCAACAAAGTCCTCAAGCTGGTCGTCCTGGGAGGAAGCGGCGTCGGAAAGACCGGTCAGGCATCCCCCCCCCCACCCCCTTCCCACGAGGGCTTCCCTTCCTCTGCCCTCCCTTCCTTGTCTTTCCCTTTCTCCCACTTCCCCTTCTTCCTCTCCCCTGTTCTGTCCCCTTCCCTTCCTTGCCATTCCATTGCCTTCCTTTCCTTTACCTTGCCTTACTTTCCTTTCCCCCTTCTCTCTCCTTCCCCTTCCTTTCCCTTCCTACTTCCCCTTCTACCTCCTTCCTTTTCCTTTCCTTTCTTTTCTTTCCCTTCTCTTCCTTTCCCCTTCCACACTTTTCCCCTTTCCTTTCTTTCCCACATCCCCATTCTTTCCCTTACTTTTCCTTTCTGTGTATTCCATTCGCGTCCTATCAATTTCCGCCTTCCCTTCCCTTCCTTTCCCCTTCCACCCTTTCCCCCTTCCCTTCTTTTCCTTTCCCCCTTCCCTTCCTTTCCCCTTCCACCCTTTCCCCCTTCCCTTCTTTTCCTTTCCCCCTTCCTTTCCCCTTCCACCTTTTCCCCCTTCCCTTCCTCTTCCTTCCCCCTTCCCTTCCTTTCCCCTTCCCTTCTTTTCCTTCCCTCTTCCTTTCCCCTTCCATCTTTCCCCCTTCCCTTCTTTTCCTTCCCCCTTCCCTTTCCTTTCCCCTTCCACCTTTTTCCCCTACCCTTCTTTTCCTTTCCCCTTCCACATTTTTCCCCTTCCCTTCTTTTCCTTTCCCCTTCCCCTTCCTTTACCCTTCCACCCTTTTCCCCTTCTCTTCTTTTCCTTTCTCGCTTCCTCCTTCCCTTCCTTTCCCCTTCCATCTTTTTCTGCTTTCCTTCTTTTCCTTCCCCCTTCCTTTCCTTTCCCCTTCCACCTTTTCCCCTTCCCTTCTTTTCCTTCCCCCTTCCACATTTTTCCCCTTCCCTTCTTTTCCTTTCCCCCTCCCCCTTCCTTTCCCCTTCCCTTCTTTTCCTTTCCCGCTTCCTCCTTCCCTTCCTTTTCCCCTTCCCTTCTTTTCCTTTCCCGCTTCCTCCTTCCCTTCCTTTCCCCTTCCATCTTTTCCCGCTTCCCTTCTTTTCCTTCCCCCTTCCTTTCCTTTCCCCTTCCACCTTTTCCCCTTCCCTTATGTTCCTTTCCCCTTCCCTTCTTTTCCTTTCCCCCTTCCCCCTTCCTTCCCCCTTCCACCTTTTCCCTCTTCCTTTCCCTCTTCCCCTTCCCTTCCTTTCTTTTCCATTCCCTTCCTATCCATTTCCCCTTCCCTTTCTTTCCTCTTCCACCTTTCCCCCTTCCCCTTCTTTCCTTTCCCTTCACCTTCCCTTTCTTTCCTTTCCTTCCCCTTCTCCTTCATTTCCTTTTTCTCTTCCCTTTTCTTTCCTTTCCCCTTACTTTCCATTCCTTTCCCCTTCCCTTCCTTTCCCATTACCCCTTTTTCCCTTTCCTCTTTTTCCTTTCCCACTTTCCCCATATCTCTTCTCTTCCCCTTCCTTTCCATTCCCTTCCTTTCCATTTCCCCTTTCCCCCTTCCTTTCCTTTCCCTTCCTTACGCCTTTCCCACTTCTTTCCCTTTCCTCCCCCTCCTTGTGTCCTCCTTTGCTAACTTCCCCCTTTCCTCCCTTATCCCTTCAGTCATTTCTTCCTTTCCCTTTACTTCCTTCTTTCCTCCTTTTCTTTTTCTCTTTCTTCCTCCTGTTGCTCCTCAGCTATTCTTCCTCTGCCTCTTCCCCCTCTTTCTTTCCTTCCCTAACCCTTTCCTTATCCTTTCTTCTTCCCTTTGCATCCCTTTTCTTCCTTCCTTCTCTTTTTTCCTCCCTTCCTTTCCCCCTTTCCCTCATCTTTCTTTTCCCACTCCTTCCTTCTCTTTCTCGCTAATTCCTTCCATAGCCTCCCTACTTCTCTTCCTTCATTCTTTCCCTTTTCCTCCTTCTTTTCTTTCCTCCCTCCTTTCACTTCCTTTCCCTTATCACAAGATCTTTGCATTTTGCAGCTATTTTGGTTTGCAAAAAAGGTCAATAGAGGACAGAGGATGCAATAAATACATTCATACAATGTATATCCTCCTCTGTGTTTACATTTGTAATAATGTTACCGGCCTTTTAAAAGTGCTCAAAGTCCTCCCAAACCATGAGCGATGGCTAGAAGATTCCCAAGGGTACAGTCTGGGAATGATGTCACACGGAACTACGTGTTGCTTTGAGCATATATGAACTCCGGGACATATGTTTCTCAAGGTAATCTGAGCCTCGGTGGGTGGGATGTTCGCCTGGGAAATCCGTTGTTTTGGGGAAACGCTGCTCAAGACTTTCCCATGCCCTGTGAGTCATGGTTGCAAGGGGAAAGACACCATCAAAGTCTTCCCAACAGATGGACATCCAGCCCAATCTCCTTCTGCCAGGAGGGAAGACACCATCAAAGCCCTCTTAACAGGTTCCCATCCAGCCCAACCTTCTGCCAGGAGGGAAGACATCACCAAAGCCCTCCCAACAGATGGTCATCCACACCAATCTCCTTCTGCCTGGAAGGAGGACACCATCAAAGCCCTACCAGCATGTGGCCATCCAGCCCAACCTCCTTCTACAGGAAAGAAGTCACCATCAGAGTCCTCCCGACAGGTTCCCACCCAGCCCAACCTTCTGCCAGGAGGGAAGACACCATCAAAGCCCTCCCAACAGATGGTCATTCACACCAATCTCCTTCTGCCTGGAAGAAGGACACCATCAAAGCCCTACCAACATGTGGCCATCCAGCCCAACCTTCTTC
Organism: Anolis sagrei; assembly: GCF_037176765.1. Taxonomy (NCBI): domain Eukaryota; kingdom Metazoa; phylum Chordata; class Lepidosauria; order Squamata; family Anolidae; genus Anolis; species Anolis sagrei. The sequence continues at coordinate 31,731,521 of NC_090030.1, read as the reverse complement.
TACCAGGAGGAAAGACACCATCAAAGCCTTCCCTACAGGTTGCCATCCAGCCCAACCTTTTGCCAGGAGGGAAGACATCACCAAAGCCCTCCTGACAGATGGCCATCCAGCCCAACCTCCTTCTACCAGGAGAGAAGTCACCATCAGAATCCTCCCAACAGGTTCCCATCCAGCCCAACCTTCTGCCAGGAGGGAAGACACCATCAAAGCCCTCTTGACAGGTTCCCATCCTTCCCAACCTTTTGCCAGGAGGGAAGACACTATCAAAGCCCTCCCAACAGATGGCCATCCAGCCCAAACTCCTGCCAAGATGGAAGACACCATCAAAGCCTTCCTGACAGACGGCCATCCAGGCCAACCTTCTTGTACCAGGAGGGAAGACACCATCAAAGCCCTCCTGACAGGTTCCCATCCAGCCCAACCTTCTACCAGGAGGGAAGACAGTATCAAAGCCCTCCTGACAGACGGCCATCCAGCCCAATCTCCTTGTGCCAGGAGGGAAGACAGCATCAAAGCCCTCCCAACGGATTCCCTTTAAGCCCAACCTGCTGCCAGGAGGGAAGACACCATCAAAGCCCTCTTGACAGATGGCCATCCAGCCCAACCTTCTTGTGCCAGGAGGGAAGACACCATCAAAGCCCTCTTGACAGACGGCCATCCAGCCCAACCTTCTTGTGCCAGGAGGGAAGACACCATCAAAGCCCTCCTGACAGGTTCCCATCCAGCCCAACCTTCTACCAGCAGGGAAGACACCAACAAAGCCCTCCTGACAGATGGCCATCCAGCCCAACCTCCTTCCAGAAGGAAGACACCATCGAAGCCCTACCAATATCTGGCCATCCAGCCCAACCTTCTTCTACCAGGAGGGAAGACACCATCAGAGACACCATCGAAGCCCTCCCGACATGTAGCCATCCAGCCTGTGCTTAAAAATCTTGGAGTCATAGTTTGTAGCAAGTTAAAAAAAAAACAATTTAAAGCCCATTAAAATAGTTTACAACCATACCCTGGGACGAATCTTAAAGAAGTGACAGCAATGTAGACCCCAAATAAGGCTTGTACGAGAAAGTTATTCCCAATCTGGGGTTGCAGCAAGAAAGGCCCTGCCTGTTTCCATGTTAGAAATAGAAATCCCCGAATCCCATTGAAAAGACACTGTCTCTTTCTCTTCTTCTGCAGCCCTGATTGTGCGTTTCCTCACCAAGAGGTTCATTGGAGACTACGAAGCCAACACCGGTAGGTTTTGAATGAAGCTTCCCATCCAAACAAAGCACTTTCTGCTCTTGCTCCAGGCCGGAATGCATCTACACTGTAGAATGAATGCAGTGTTACCTCACTTGAATTGCCATGTCTCAGTGCTATGTAATCCTAAGAGTTGTCATTCTACAAAGTCTTCAGCCTTCTTTGCCAAAGAGTGCTGGTGCCTTGCCAAGCTAAAAACCCAGGACTCCATAGCATGATGCCATGGCAGTTAAAGTGGTGTCAAATTGCTTTAATTCAACTGTGTAGATCAGTGCTTCTCAACCTTCTTAATGGAGCGACCACTGAATACAGTTCCTCATGTTGTGTTGACCCCCATGTAGCATTTTAGAGGGACATTGACTGGAATGGCGATTTGACTGACGAGACTGTTTTATTGTTTTAATGCTTGTTTATTTATTTATTTATTTGCTTTATTTCTATACCGCATTTTTCAGCCCTTAACAGGCAACTCAATGCGGTTTACATGGTACAATTATCAAACAGTGTCAGTGCAATTAAAACATAACAATGCAACAAACAGGATCAACAGCATCAATCCACAACAGTTAACATCAACAAGACAGATCAACAAGACAGACATAACATAACGCCTCAGTTGAAATCAGATCCGTTCTCGTAATCCTTGTGCCATTCCTATGTTCCATTTACCGTCTTCCTATGATTGGTTGCACTGCTTAACCAAACGCTTGTTCATAAAGCCAGGTCTTAACCATTCTCCGAAACGTCAGCAGCGCAGGTGCCTGTCTGATGTCTGCGGGTAGGGCATTCCATAGCCGAGGGGCCACCACTGAGAAGGCCCTGTCTCTCGTCCCTGCCAAGCGCGCCTGTGACGCAGGCGGGATCGAGAGCAGGGCCTCCCCAGACGATCTTAATGTTCTAGTCGGTTCATAGGTGGAGATGCGTTCGGAGAGGTAAGCAGGGCCAGAACCGGTTTGGTCTTTATAGGCTAAAGCCAGCACCTTGAATTGTGCCCGGTAGCGGATTGGCAGCCAGTGGAGCTGGCTCAGCAGAGGAGTGGTATGCTCCTTGAGTGCCGCTCCCGTTAGCAACCTGGCCGCCGAGCGCTGGACCATCTGAAGCTTCCGGGCAGTCTTCAAGGGCAACCCCACATAGAGCGCGTTGCAGTAATCAATCCGGGATGTAACCAGAGCGTGGACTACCGTGGACAAGTTTATGTATTGTTTTAATTATGATTTATGTTTAACTAGCCATCCCCTGCCATGTGTTGCTGTGGCCCACTCTGGTGGTCATGGGAGTTCCATGTGGGAGGTTTGGCCCAATTCTATCGTTGGTGGGGTTCAAAATGCTCTGTGATTGTAGGTGAACTACAAATCCCAGCAACTACAACTCCCAGATGCCAAGATTCTATTTTCCACAAACTCCACCAGTATTAATATTTGGGCATTTGGAGTATTCGTGCCAAGTTTGGTCCAGATCCATCATTGTTTGAGTCAACAGTGCTCTCTGGGTGTAGGTGAACTACAACTCCAAAACCAAAGGACACTGCACACCAAACCCTTCCAGTATTTTCTGTTGCTCATGAGAGAACTGTATGCCAAGTTTGGTTCAATTCCTGACTGTGAGAGCCGTTCAGCAGTGGAACTCTCTGCCCCGGAGTGTGGTGGAGGCTCCTTCGTTGGAAGCTTTTAAGCAGAGGCTGGATGGCCATCTGTCAGGGGTGATTTGAATGCAATATTCCTGCTTCTTGGCAGAATGGGGTTCGACTGGATGGCCCAGGAGGTCTCTTCCCACTCTTTGATTCTATGATTCTATGAATTCCATCATTGGTGGAGTTCAGAATGCAGGTCTTTGATTGCAGGTTAACTATGAATCCCAGCAACTACAACTTCCAAATGACAATATCAATTTTTTTGAGTGAAGGACATACATTGGGTTGTTAGGTGTCTTGTGTCCAAATTTGGTGTCAATTCGTCCAGTGGTTTTTGAGTTCTGTTAATCCCACAACGATCATTACATTTTATTTATATAGATTGTGGTTTTACTATTGTAATTCTTTATATTGGCATCATATCGGTGCCCAATGCAAGGCATTGAATTTTGCCATTATTTATGTGTAAACCGCTTTGAGCCCCCCCCCAGGGATGAGAAAGGTGGTATATAAATACTGTAAATAACAACAACAACAACAACAACAACAACAACAACAGCAACATTATTTTCATTGCTACTTCATTACTGTCATTCTGCTACTGTTATGAATTGTAATGTAAATATCTGATTTGCAGGTTGTATTTTCATTCACTGGACCAAATTTGGCACAAATACCCAATACGCCCAAATTTGAATACTGCTGGGGTTAGGGGGGATTAATTTTGTCATTTAGTCGCAGGTGCAATTGGTTGGAACAAGAGGCAGGAAGATCTTCTGGGGAGGCCCTGCTCTCAGTCCCACCTCCTTCGCAGGTACAATTGGTGGGAACGAGAGACAGGGTCTTCTCTGTGGTGGCCCCTTGGCTATGGAACTTCCTCCCCAGTGATATTAGATCAGCCTCCTTCCTCCTGATCTTTTGGAAAAAGTTAAATCCTACCTGTGGAAGCATGTGTTTGCTGAGTAGAAATTAGAAATTGAAGTGCAATGAACTCTTACGGTCTGCCATAGGAAGTAAGAAGTCATCTGGATGACAATTTTGGAGTTATGCTATGTTTTATATGTTTTACATGCTTTAATTGGTTTCAATTGTATTTATATGTGTTTCATTCTCTGTCTTCTTCATGCCTTCTTTTTCTCCGCAGGTGCCTTGTATTCTCGCCAATTCACCATTGACGGTGAACAGGTCTCTCTGCAAGTTCAGGACACTCCTTTCGTTTCCTTAGAGGTAATATGGCTGCTTTGCATTCTCCAGGCGACCATTTTCCCCAACCTGACACCTTCCTGAACTTAGAAAGTTACATTTAAATGCAGAGTAAATGCATTGATATACTGAAGCCTCCTATACTTGAGGCGATGTTTTGGAGCTTCACACAGTAGCATTTTACACACAGCAGCCTTTGTACTGGAGCTTTACACACAAGGCCCTCAATCTGTGGCTTCTTCACCGAGGTTTCTCACAGCAGGTCTCACACTTGGTCTTCTCACAGACTAAGCCCTACCTCACACTATGAAGTTTACCTCACAGACTAACGCCTACCTCACAGACTAAGGTCTACCTCACACTGTGAGGCGAACCTCACAGACTAATGCCTACCACACAGTGTGAGGCCTTCTCTCAGACTAACGCCTACCTCACAGACTAAGGCCTGTTTCACACTGTGAGGTCTACCTCACAGACTAATGCCTTCCTCACAGACTAAGGTCTACCTCAGACCGTAAGGCCTACCTCACAGACAAAGGTCTACCACACAGTGTGAGGCCTTCTCTCACAGACTAAGGCCTACCTCATAGATTAAGGCGTACCTCACACTGTGAGACCTACCTCACAGACTAAGGCCTACCACACAGTGTTATGCCTTCTCTCATAGACTAAGGCCAGCCTCGCACTGTGAGACCTACCTCACAGACTAAGGTCTACCTCACACTGTCAGGCCTACCTCACAGACTAACGCCTACCTCACAGACTAAGGTCTACCTCAGACTGTGAGGCCTACCTCACAGACTAAGGTCTACCTCACACTGTGAGGCCTACCTCACAGACTAAGTCCTACATCATACTGTGAGGCCTACCTCACAGACTAACGCCTACCACAAGGTGTGAGGCCTTCTCTCACAGACTAAGGCCTACCTCACGCTATGAGGCCTACCTCATAAACTAAGGCCTACCTCATAGATTAAGGTGTACCTCACACTATGAGGCCTACCTCACAGACTAAGGCCTACCTCACACTGTCAGGCCTACCTCACAGACTTAAGGCCTACCTCACAGACTAAGGCCAGTCTCACACTATGAGGCCTACCTCACAGACTAAGTCCTACCTCACACTGTCAGGCCTACCTCACAGACTAAGGCCTACCACACAGTGTGAGGCCTTCTCTCACAGACTAAGGCCTACCTCACACTATGAAGTCTACCTCATAAACTAATGCCTACCTCATAGATTAGGGCGTTCCTCACACTGTGAGACCTACCTCACAGACTAAGGCCTACCACACAGTGTTATGCCTTCCCTCACAGACTAAGGCCAGTCTCACACTGTGAGTCCTACATCACAAACTAAGGCCTACCTCACACTGTGAGACCTACCTCACAGACTAATGCCTACCTCACAGAGTAAGGTCTACCTCACACTGTGAGGCCTGCCTCACAGACTAATGCTTACCACACAGTATGAGGCTTTCCCTCACAGACTAAGGCCTACCTCACAGACTAAGGCCTACCTCACCCTGTGTGAGGCCTCCTCTCACAGACTAAGGCCTAACTCACAGACCAAGCCCTACTTCACAGACCAAGGCCTACCTCACAGTTTGGGGACTTCTCTCATAGACTAAGGCCTAGCCCACACTGAGGTCTTCTCACAGTCTAAGACCTTTCTCCCACTGAGGAAAACTAACACAGAGGCCTACAAAGTTACAGGCACACCTGCTTATATTGAACTGCAGCTTTTGCTTAGTCACTGCATCCATTTAACCCTTTCAATGCTTGACTCACAGATTTGTAATGAAAAATTCCTAGTTAATTTTTTAATATTTCTGACAACACTTTCTCTTTTCATCCTTTGTTCTTCTGGACTCCAATGACAGGATGAAGGTGAGACCATCTGCTGCCAGGAGCAGATCAACCGCTCCATCTACTGGGCCGACGGCTTTGTCTTTGTCTACTCCATCGCGGACTTCCAGAGCTTCCGGGCCGTGCGCCCCTTGCACCTCCACGTCCGGAGGATCCATCCCAACGCCAACATCCCCCTGCTGTTGGTGGCCAACAAAGGGGACCTCCTGAGTGCCCGACAGGTCTCGGCCAGGGAGGGTCTGCAGTTGGCCGGAGAGCTGGGCTGCCATTACGCCGAGGTCTCCGCTCGGGAAAATGGCGAAGGAGTCCACGAGGCCTTCCAGCAGCTCTGCCAAGAGATGAGCCGCATGATGGCGGCTGGGGGCTGCAATGGGGAGAAGCGGAGGGGTCTCCACCTCGTCCGGCCCAAGTCCCCCAACATGCAGGACCTCAAGAGGAGGCTCAAGCAGGCCTTGTCCTCCAAAGGGAGGGCGACGACAGCGCTCTGACCAGCCCCCCGAGGAACTCTTTGGGCCATAAAGGAGTCAGAGCACCCATTCGGTGTTGTGCGTCTTCAAGTCGATTCTCACCGACGATCCTATCATGGAGTTTTCATGGGAAGATTTCCTCCCTCTGAGGCTGTGCCCTGCACGACATCCTGCCATTGACTTCCATTGCTAAGGACATGGTTTCTGAACATCCTAGGAACTCTTTGGGCCAGAAAGGAGTCAGAGCACCCATTCGGTGTTGTGCGTCTTCAAGTCGATTCTCACCGACGATCCTATCATGGAGTTTTCGTGGCAAGATTTCCTCCCTCTGAGGCCGTGCCCTGCACGACATCCTGCCATTGACTTCCATTGCTAAGGACATGGTTTCCGAACATCCTAGGAACTCTTTGGGCCAGAAAGGAGTCAGAGCACCCATTCGGTGTTATGCGTCTTCAAGTCGATTTTCACCGACGATCCTATCATGGAGTTTTCGTGGCAAGATTTCCTCCCTCTGAGGCTGTGCCCTGCACGACATCCTGCCATTGACTTCCATTGCTAAGGACATGGTTTCCGAACATCCTAGTTCGACACTCAGCCAGTACACCCCATTGTATCCGATATGAAAACCCTCTCCCAGGGATTTGTCAAGAGGAGGTTTGCTTTTGTCTCCACCTGAGGCTGAGAGAGTGTGCCTTACCCAGCCATAGCCTATCATGGTCAATCAGGGATTTGAGTCTTGGTATACTGCACGTTGGATCCAATATGATCACTGTAAAGGAGGGTAAAACTACTGCCACCAAATGTGTGAGGAAAGCCGGGCAATGATCAACATCAGCTTAAGAGCTGGTTTATAAAGGGACTATTAGTTACAGAAGTATTTATTTATTTGATAGCGTAGCATTTACTGTCCCTGGTTTGGTTTTCCAACTTATGCAGGCTGTCCGACTTAGGAGAAACTGTATCAGGCAAGGCTTGAGGAGAACAGTAACAATTTTATTGGAACAAGCAAGGTATAACAGATTCGATTGTTTCTTCACAAGAGGCATGAATCTTGACTGGTTACATTAGTAAGGTTTCATGAGTAACCTCAGGCACAGACTTCAAGAGGTTTCTATAAGCAGATGTATCTCTCCTGGACAACTGTCCCAACAAAACAAATAAGCCAAAAGGCTTATTTAATAGAATTGGCTCCCAGCCAAACCTTGATTCTTAACCCAGAATCAATAACCCCCTGTAGTCTTATCACTACCGGATCCTTTCCTGTAACCCCTTTGGTCACAAATTAATTCCCTGAATCTCCACCCAGAGATTCAGTCTTCCCTGTAGCTCACCGGCTTACAGACTGCCACTTTCAAACAGCTGCCCCGTGAAGAGGCAGTTGGCTCCGCCTCCGTTGCTATGGCAACTCAGCTCAAGCCACCAGCCACCATCTCTAACAAAATATAATCCTACATACTTACCATTTATCAACCACTGTTCAAACAACACATAACCATATGAATAAAAATTACACATCGTCACAATCGTGTTCTCCCAGAGTTTTCTCAGGCAGATTTCTTCAGGATGCATTTCTTACTGCCTCCCTCTGAGGCCGAGAGAGTGTGACATGCCCAGTGTGTTGGTCAAGTAGGGATTCAGGTCTTAGCATCTGAGAATCTGAATCCAAGACTGAAACCACCTATGCTTTCTTTGAGGCTGAGAGAGTGTGCCTTGCCCAAAGTCACCCAATAGGCTTCCATGGCTGAGCGGGGATTTGAACCTTCATCTCTCATAGTCCTAATTTAATAATACAATGCATAATACACTTTATTTATATTCTTCTCTATCTCCCCAAAGGGGACTCGGAGCGGATTACAGTATACACATATGTATGCAAACATTCAGTGCCTTTTATACAGTGGTCAGCGACCGTAATAAAGTTTTGTATTGTACAGTGAACAACAATGACACACAATACACAAACAAAGGCAAAGGTTTCCCTTTCCATTTCCGGTGTTGGGAGGCGATGCTCAACTCTGGCCATGTGGTGGTGCTCTTGTTCCATTTTCCATGCCGAGGAACCTGTTTTCCGAAGACCCGTCTGATCATGTTGCCTGCATGGGTGCCTTTTATCTTCCCGCAGAGGCGGTACCGATTGATCTACTCACATTGCATGTTTTCGAACTGCTAGGTTGGCAGAAGCTAGGGCTAAGAGCAGGAGCTCACCCCGACCTGTGGCTTTGAACTGCAAGTTTTTTCTGCAGTTGGTTGTTTAACCTGCTGTGCTGCCGTGGCCATGCTGCCTCTTAACATCAACTATATTTCTATCTTACTAGCCGTCCCCTGCTACGCGTTGCTGTGGCCAACATGGGGGTTCTGTGTGGGAGGTTTGGCCCAATTCTATCGTTGGTGGGGTTCAGAATGCTCTGTGATTGTATAAATCCTAGCAACTACAACTCCCAAATGTCAAGATTCTATTTTTCCCAAACTCCACCAGTGTTAACATTTGGGCATATTGAGTATTCGTGTGGAGTTTGGTTCAGATCCATCATTGTTTGAGTCCACAGTAATCTCTGCATGTAGGTGAACTACAACTCCAAAACTCAAAGTCAATGCCCACCAAACCCTTCCAATATTTTCTGTTGGTCATGGGAGTCCTTTGTGCCACGTTTGGTTCAATTCCATCGTTGGTGGGGTTCAGAATGCTCTTTGATTGTAGGTGAACTATAAATCCCAGCAACTACAACTTCCAAATAGCAAAATCAATTTTTTTGAGTGGAGGACATACATTGGGTTGTTAGGTGTCTTGTGTCCAAATTTTGTGTCAATTCTTCCAGTGGTTTCTGAGTTCTGTTAATCCCACAAACGAACATTACATTTTTATTTATATAGACTGGCCGTCCCCTGCCACATGTTGCTGTGGCCCAGTCTGTGTATATGTGCTTTGTGTATGTATATGTGTGTATATATATATTTGTGTATATGTGTGCTTGCATGTTTTCGAACTGCTAGGTTGGTCGTCCCCTGCCACGTGTTGCTGTGGCCCAGTCTGTGTATATGTGTTTTGTGTGTGTATATGTATATGTATTTGTGTATATGTGTATATATGTGTGCTTGCGTATATATGTGTGTGTGTGGTTTTGCACATGCGTTGTAATGTGTGTATATATTTGTGTATATGTGTATATATGTGTGCTTGCATGTTTTTGAACTGCTACGTTGCCCACTCCCTGCCACGTGTTGCTGTGGCCCAGTCTGTGTATATGTGTTTTGTGTGTGTATATGTGTGTGTGTGTATATGTATTTGTATATATGTGTGTGCTTGCGTGTATATATATATATATATATGTGTGTGTGTGTGGTTTTGCACATGCATTGTAATGTGTGTATATATTTGTGTATATGAGTATATATGTGTGTTTGTGTGTGTATATATCTGTGTGTGTGTATATGTGTGAATACGTATGTATATATTTGTGTATTTCTGTGCTTATATGTGTATGTGTGTGCTTGTGTATATGCATATATGTGTGTATGTATGTGTATATGTATATGTGTGTAGGTGTATATGTAGATGTGTATGTGTGTGATTGTGTATATATGTGTGTGTGTCTGTATGCATGTGTGCTTGTGCATATGTGTATGAACGTATGTGTTGATATGGGTTCCCATCTGAAAATCAGACCAGAAACTGACATGCACAGGTAATATTTTAGGCACATCTCATGTTACTTTTTACCTATGGTTTTGAGTCATGGCGCTACTTCCATATTCAATCCACAGTTGCGTATATGGGATTCTTGCACTTAAAAAACAACACTTTTGAGTGGTGTATAACCTGCTAGTGGCACAGCAGGTTAAACCGCTGAGCTGCTGAACTTGCTGACCAAAAGGTTGGTGGTTCTGAATCATAGAATCAAAGAGTTGGAAGAGACCTCCTGGGCCATCATCCAGTTCAACCCCATTCTGCCAAGAAGCAGGAATATTGCATTCAAATCACCCCTGACAGATGGCCATCCAGCCTCTGTTTCAAAGCTTCCAAAGAAGGAGCCTCCACCACACCCTGGGGCAGAGAGTTCCACTGCTGAACAGCTCTCACAGTCAGGAAGTTCTTCCTCATGTTCAGATGGAATCTCCTCTCTTGTAGTTTGAAGCCATTGTTCCATTGCGTCCTAGTCTCCAAGGAAGCAGAAAACAAGGAAGCTTCCTCTCACATATTTACACATGACTATCATATCTCCTCTCAGCCTTCTCTTCTTCAGGCTAAACATGCCCAGCTCCTTAAGCCGCTCCCCATAGGGCTTGTTCTCCAGACCCTTGACCATTTGAGTCGCCCTCCTCTGGACACATTCCAGCTTGTCAATATCTCTCTTGAATTGTGGTGCCCAGAATTGGACACAATGTTCCAGGTGTGGTCTAACCAAAGCAGAATAGAGGGGAGTGGAGTGAGCTCCCGCTGTTAGCCCCAGCTTCTGCCAACCTAGCAGTTTGGAAACATGCAAATATGAGTAGATCAATAGGTACCACTTTCGTGGGAAGGTAATGCCGCTCCATGCAGTCATGCTGGCCACATGACGTTGGAGGCGTCTACGGACAACGCCGGCTCTTCAGCTTAGAAATGGAGATGAGCACCACCTCCCAGAGTCGGACACGACTAGACTTAATGTACCTTTACAACTTCCTCTGTACTCCAACGTGCCAGTTGATTCATTGGGACTGTGTGTGGCAACACTTTTGCAAATATCAAGTTGGCCATGCCATGTTAGAGCACTTAACGACATGAATGTACATTTCTACTATGCAAGCGTGATGTAGGATCTCCGTTCAAAGCTGATGGCAAACTGGACCTTTGGTACTGAAAGTTTCATGAAGAATGGCATTGGATGGAAAATGGCCATAATGACATCTTCATCCATAGGACATATTGACTGCCAGGCAACCAGAGTTGGCTTGCAATTTGATCCTGGTCGCCACCCCAGAAACATTTTTGGTGTATGTTTTTATCCATTTGTATGATCATCTTTTTCCTTTTTTATATAAAAATAATAACGTATACACAAGCGTTTTGAGTAGTTGTACAGATAGGTGGGATGGTTGTCGACGTCACAGTCTCTGGCTGTTGCACCTCAGCAGGAATTCAGCATGCTCACAGCACTTGCCAAAAAACCAAACGTGATAACAAGCAGTTTATTGGGTTGTTGTAGGTTTTTCCGGGCTATATGGCCATGTTCTGGAGGCAATTTTTCTCCTGACGTTTCGCCTGCATCTATGGCAAGCATCCTCAGAATTACTACCTCTGAGGATGCTTGCCATAGATGCAGGCGAAACGTCAGGAGAAAAATTGCCTCCAGAACATGGCCATATAGCCCGGAAAAACCTACAACAACCCAGTGATCCTGGCCATGAAAGCCTTCGACAATACAAGCAGTTTATTGATACTGGCATTTATTTATTTATTTATTTATCTGCGACATTTTATGCCGCCCTTCTCACCCTGATGGGGACTCAGAGCAGCTTGCAAGTAATATTTAAATACAATATATGTATTGTGGAAGGCTTTCATGGCTGGAATCAGTGGATTGTTGTAGGTTTTTTTGGGCTATATGGCCATGTTCTAGAGGCATTCTCTCCTGACATTTCACCTGCATCTATGGCAAGCATCCGCAGAGGTTGTGAGGTCTGTTGGAACTAGGAAAATTGGGTTTATACGAGGGGTATTTTTTTAAGTAAGGTCCGTTTGAACATAACGGTCAGCCTCACGTCGATACCGGGCAAGATTCTGTAAAAGATTGTTAAGGAAGCGGTCTGCAAACACTTAGAAACAAATACAGTCATCGCTAATAGTCAACATGGATTTATCAAAAACAAGTCATGCCAGACTCATCTGATCTCGTTCTTCGATAGAGCTACAAGCTGGGTAGATGCAGGGAATGCCGTGGATGTAGCGTACCTGGATTTCAGGAAGGCCTTCTTTGACATGGTCCCCCATGGCCTACTGGCAAGGAAACTAGTCCAATGTGGGCGACGCAAAACTATGGTGAGGTGGATCTGGAATTGGTTAAATGGACGAACCCAGAGGGTGCTCACTAATGCTTCCTCTTCATCTTGGAAAGAAGTGACAAGTGGAGTGCCATCTGCAGGGTTCCGTCCTGAGCCCGGTCCTGTTCAGGATCTTCATTAATGACTTAGATGAAGGGCTAGAAGGCAGGATCATCAAGTTTGCAGACGACACCAAATTGGGAGGGAGAGCCAAGGCTCCAGAGGACAAGAGCAGGATTCAAAACGATCTTGACAGATTAGAGAGATGAAGGGCCAAAACTAACAAAATGAAGTTCAACAGTGACAAATGCAAGATACTCCACTTTGGCAGAAAAAATGAAATGCAAAGATACAGAATGAGGGACAATGCCTGGCTCGAGAGCAGTACGTGTGAAAAAGATCTTGGAGTCCTCATGGACAACAAGTTAAACATGAGCCAACAATGTGATGTGGCGGCAAAAAAAGCCAATGGGATTTTGGCCTGCATCAAGAGGAGCCTAGTGTCTAGATCTAGGGAAGTAATGCTACCCCTCTATTCTGCTTTGGTTAGACCACGCCTGGAATATTGTGTCCAATTCTGGGCACCACAATTCAAGAGAGATATTGACAAGCTGGAATGTGTCCAGAGGAGGGCGACTAAAATGATCAAGGGTCTGGAGAACAAGACCTATGAGGAGCGGCTCAGGGAACTGGGCATGTTTAGCCTGAAGAAGAGAAGGCTGAGAGGAGATATGATAGCCATGTATAAATATGTGAGAGGAAGCCACAGGGAGGAGGAGGGAGCAAGCTTGTTTTCTGCTTCCCTGGAGACTAGGACGCGGAGCAATGGCTTCAAACTACAAGAGAGGAGATTCCATCTGAACACGAGGAAGAACTTCCTGACTGTGAGAGCCGTTCAGCAGTGGAACTCTCTGCCCCGGAGTGTGGTGGAGGCTCCTTCTTTGGAAGCTTTTAAGCAGAGGCTGGATGGCCATTTGTCAGGGGTGATTTGATTGCAATATTCCTGCTTCTTGGCAGGGGGTTGGACTGGATGTCCCAGGAGGTCTCTTCCAACTCTTTGATTCTATGATTCTATGATTCTATAAGTACACAACGAAAGTTTATTTCAGAAAGTACATACTTCACTCTATTTTTCAACATAGTTACCAAGTTTGTTCAAACACTTATCATACCTCTGAACCAATTTTAAAATACCCTCTTCATAAAAACCTTCTGCCACCAAAAGCCACCAAATCGTCTGTAATCAAAGAAGGGCGACCGGAGGGGTCCTCATCGTGGACGTTGTCACGGCCATCTTTGAATTGTACCCACTTACGCACTTTGCTTTCACTCATCACAGTATCACCGACCATACACTTCACAAATCTGTTGATGAATTTCTGCAGCAGGCAGGTCCCTTGCTGACAAAAACCGTATCACTGAGCGAACCTCACATGCGGAGGGTGAGTTGATAGTCTTAAACGTGTTTAAAGCACAGAACAGAACCGTACAGGTGAGCTACAGAGCGGAAACTGAGCACAGTTGTTCCCGAGGCATGCGCTCGTTGCGGTATGCGCGCGAACTACTAGTGTCTACAACAAAACGGACCTTACTTAAAAAAATACCCCTCGTATATCTGTGGAATGACCAGGGTGGGGCAAAGAACTCTTGTCTGTTGGAGCGTGGTGTGAATGTTTCAACTGACCTCCTTGATTAGCATATGATGGACTGGCAGTGCCTGGGGCAATCTTTTGTTGAGAGGTGATTAGATGTCCTTGATTGTTTACCCTCTGTTGTTTTGTTGTTGTAATTTTAGAGTTTTTTAAAATACTGATAGCCAGATTTTTGTTCACTTTCATGGTTTCCTCCTTTCTGTTGAAATTGTCCACGTGCTTGTGGATTTCAATGGCTTCTAATGCTTATCAAGGTGGTCAGTTGAAACATTCACACCTAGCTCCAACAGACAAGAGAAGCCATTGAAATCTGTTGTTCCATGGTCAGTTCTGACTGTTGCTACTTGGTCCTTTTCTGGCTCTGTTGCGGAATATATGTTACCCGAGATTCATTAGAGTACTTTTGGAGAAGGAAGAAGATGGAGAGACAGCATGTCTGATTTCCAGGCGTTTATTCCTATCTCTGCAGAGTATAGGGTGTTCAGCAAACAAGGAGCTGACACGTTGGAGGTCTGAATCGCTTCAATATTTATAGTATAATATCAACCTTTCCACACATGCACAAAAAGAGTCTGATATTTACACAATACAATCATTAACAGGTGTTTCCATATATAGTTTCCAAAAAAATCTTTATCAGGTCTTAGCAGCCACGTTGTGAACCCAAACATCTGCTTGATTATGTAACTTATCCCAACCTTCACCCGTTACCCTAAGATGACTCATTGGAGGGAAGGATATGAGAAGCAAAGATGGAAGTACTTTGGTCACATCATGAGAAGACAGGAAAGCTTAGAGAATGCTGGGAGATACAGAATGGGGGACGATAATGTCTGGCTTGAGAGCAGTACGTGTGAAAAAGATCTTGGAGTCCTCGTGGACAACAAGTTAAACATGAGCCAGGAATGTGATGTGGCGGCAAAAAAAGCCAATGGGATCTTGGCCTGCATCAAGAGGAGCAGAGTGTCTAGATCTAGGGAAGTCATGCTCCCCATGCTCTATTCCGCTTTGGTTAGACCAATTTACCTGGAAGATAGTGTCCAATTCTGGGCACCACAATTCAAGACAGATATTGACAAGTTGGAATGTGTCCAGAGGAGGGCAACTAAAATGATCAAGGGTCTGGAGAACAAGCCCTAGGAGGAGCGGCTTAAGGAGCTGGGCATTGAGGCAGCCTTGTTATTGTGGAAATGGGAATAAGGGGGGTGTACTGCCAAATAAGGAAGGTGAAGGGGGTGTCTCGTGTGCAAAAGCTGAGTGTGGGGCTCTGTGCAAAAGTTTGAGTGCGGGGTGCAGACCATCACCTGATTTACCGGAAATCACCTGATTTAAGGGAAATGGGAAACTTTCGTTTTTCAAAAGGTATATTTAGAGTTCAGTTCACCAGAAAGGGGTCGCCTCTACAGAAACGCCTCGTTGCGTGGGAGGTGGCCAGGCAGCTGCTTTTGAAACTTAATAAACTGCTTTTCCCTTGGATGAATCAAGTTGTCTGTCCCTTTGACTCCTGCCTGCGCTCGCTTTGAAGGTTACAAGATAAGCTTTGGCAGAGGGGCCCTATTTGGGCAAAAAGGTCTGCTACATTTCTGGTGCCGTGACTCGGATCCAGACGAGCCAAGGATCAAGGGGGCAGATCCTGTTGCCAGGACGATTCCTGGTCAGCGGCGAGGACTGGAGATAACCACCGTGAGCCGAGTATGAGGGGCCCCAGCTGATCCGGTTGCGGTACTTCTCTCTTCTGTCCACGTCGCTGGATCAAGGTAATCGCAACGACATAAATCACCAGAGAAAAGCAGACGGGAAGGCCAGGAGGGATACACAGGAGGAGGAAGAAGTCCAGAAGGCGAAGGTTGTTCCGACGTCTACGATAATCTGGCAAGTATTAGTGGTTGAGAAAAGACAATAAGGGAACACACACATACCGGCGCCGGGGGAAGGGAACCACTAAGTCTCCCATTGGGTTGGTGGGAGGAAAGGAGGAGGCTCTGCGTTTTCTGACGCGTACTGTCGAGTGTCCAGACGTCCAGGCCAGAGCCAAATCCCACCTAGAAGCCATGGGAGGGGGGAGTTCAAAGCCAATTTCCCCATTGCAGTGCATGTTACAACATTTTGACAAATTTGTGGCAGCATCTAGTCAAGCAGATCCAGGAGATTTTAAGGATTACAGGTTAAGGAATTTGTGTACAGGCGAGTGGCCCACTTTTCCTTTTGATTGGCCCGAAGAGGGAACTTGGGACCTGAAGAAGATTAGACAGGTAGAGGAATATTGTGCAAATAAACATCCAGATCAACACATATATATTGCAACTTGGGACATTGTGGTCTCAGAAAATCCAGACTGGATAAGAAAATGTAAACAAGGACAGTGTATGGCAGTCAAGAAGAGAGGAGGCAAGGAAAAAGGGAAGGTTTGGTCACAAGAGGAGGACCAACCCAAGGCAGCAGGGAGAATTGTTAGAAGACCAGCGGCCCCTGCAGTGCCTAATGCCCCTTCACTGCCAGTCGCTCCTCCATTACCACCACCATCACCCCCACCTTATCAGGCACAGGGGGGAAATAAAAATTCATCTTTGAGATACCCAGACTTGTCGGCCCTTCAAGTTGGAGAAGGAGGACAGATTGAGAAAAAGTCCAGCAGAATGCCGAGTGATGCAAGCCCGGCCCAAACCAGGAGCCGGGGCAATTTGGCCCCTTCGTTTGGGTCACCTATAAATGCCCCACTGGTTGAGATGCCCATCCGGGAAGTTCCAATCCTCAATAGCCAGGATCAGATAGTGAGAACATACCAAGTGGTCCCATTTACCAGTAGTGATCTGTTGAACTGGAAAAATTCCACCCCTCCATACTCGGAACAGCCCCAAGCAATGGCTAACTTATTGGAAAGTATTATGGCAACCCATAATCCCACCTGGCAGGATTGCAAACAATTGCTCCAGGTTTTGTTTACTACTGAGGAAAGGAGACAGGTGATCAATCAGGCGATACTACTGGCTCAGGCACAGCCCCCGGCGGGGACAGATGCAGTGGTTTGGGGGGCCCAACGTCTCCCGATGGAGGTGGATCCCCAATGGGACCCCAACAATCCACAACATAGGGTGGACTTGAAAGTATTTCAGGGCCTTTTGGTGGACGCTATAAGACACGGTCCACCACGCCCTGCAAACATACTCAAAATACAGAGTGTTAAACAAGAAAAGACAGAATCCCCTACAGCATTCTTGGAAAGATTAGAAGATGCCTATAGAAAATATAGCCCCTACAACTTGGAAGATGACAATGGAAAGAGAGCACTGGCACAGTCTTTCATTACACAGGCAGCAGATGACATAAGAAGGAAAATCCAAAAACAACCTGGGTTTTTAGGAAAAACCATGAATGAGTTATTAGCCATAGCTGACCAGGTCTATATGGCTAGGAACCAGGTAGAAGAAGAAAAGAAGAAGAGGGATAGAAAGGAAGGATACAAGACTCTCCTATCCATGATGGATGGTAGAACAGGAGAAAAGAGGGGCAGAGGACGTGGAAGAGGAAATGGTAGAGGAAGAGGAGGAACTGGAAGATTAGAGTGGAATCAATGTGCGAAATGCAGGAAATTTGGGCACTGGCAGGGCCAATGTACAGAGCAAGTAACTAGTGATCGAGGAGGTCAAGAAAATGGTAGAGGAAGAGGCCGGGGACGTGGCAGAGGACGAGGAAGTTATACACCGTACCAGGAAAAGGAGGCAATAGTGGCTGCAGTGGTGGAGGAAGAAGGATGGGAGGACATAGAAGATGGAGAATGAAGGAGCCAGGCTCTTGTTTTGTTGGACCCCGGGGAGCCTATGGTCACTATGGAAATCGGGGACCAACAAATTGACTTTTTGGTGGATACAGGGGCTGAAAGATCAGTAATAAACAAGCTAACGAGCCCACCAAGTGCTGAAACCACTTGAGTTATAGGGGTTTCAGGAAAAGTCCAGAAATGCCCCTTGCTCCAGGAAAGGACTTGTAATTTGGCTGGACATAATGTGAGTCATAAATTATTATATCTCCCAGATTGTCCTGTTCCCCTCTTGGGGCGAGACATTCTCTCTAAATTAAGGGCACAGATTCAATTCATTAACACTGGCCAGATGGAATTGACTATTCCAATGGAAGAGGAATGGAGGTTGTTTCTCATAAGGCAGGAAACATCAGAACCACCCAAAGCCCAGTGGCCATGGGAAAAGACGCCTTTGGTATGGGCAGAAGATAACCCGCCCGGCCTGGCTAAATATGTGCCCCCAGTAGTGGTGGAAATAAAGAAAGGAATGGGGCCGGTAAAGAGGCCCCAATACCCTGTCAGTCGGGAAGCATCAATAGGAATACAAAAACATATTGACAGGCTACTGGAACATGGATTAATTATACCTTGCAGCTCACCCTGGAACTCTCCCCTGTTGCCAGTCAAAAAGCCAGGAGGCGAATTTCGCCCTGTTCAGGACTTAAGAGCAGTAAATCAAGTCACTGTTCCTTTGACCCCGGTAGTGCCAAATCCACATATCATGATGAGTTTAATACCCGCATGGACGGCGTGGTTTACGGTATTGGATATTAAAGATGCGTTCTTTTGTATCCGGTTGGCTCCGGTGTCCCAGCCGATTTTTGCGTTCCAGTGGGACACCCAGCAAGCCGGCCAAAGGACCCAATTTATGTGGACCCGTATCCCTATGGGCTATCACAGTAGCCCCACGATATTCGGACAGGCACTGGCAAAAGACATGGAAGAATTTGAAATTCCGGAGAGTGAAGGGGTGTGGCTTCAATACGTGGATGATTTATTAATAGCCTGTAGGTCAGAGGTTGGGTGTAGGCACTACACCCTGAAAATGTTAGAAACATTGGAGGAAAAAGGATACAAAGTGTCCAAAAAGAAGGCTCAATTGTGTCAAAGAAGCGTAAAATATCTGGGATTTGAAATAACTGAGGGACATCGGTCACTGGGAGTTGAAAGAAAAAAAGTTATTTGTGCAATACCAACCCCGTCCAGCAGGAGGCAGGTTAGGGAATTTTTAGGTTCAACAGGGTATTGTCGGCAGTGGATCCCAGGTTATGCTATATTGGCCAAGCCTTTATACCAGGCCACCCGAGGGAATAGAGAAGATCCATTCCAGTGGACAGAAAAAAGCCAACAAGCCTTTGAGGCTTTAAAAGAGGCCCTGATGTCATCACCAGCCCTAGGCCTACCTGATATGGAAAAACCCTTCACTCTGTTCGTATCGGAGCGAGAAGGAGTAGCAGTGGGCGTACTTACCCAGGCTTTAGGGTCATGGCAAAGACCAGTGGCATACTTGTCAAGACAACTAGACACAGTAGCCCAGGGAATGCCACCATGCCTGCGGGCTGTGGCAGCAGCAGTAGATTTAATAAAAGAAGCAAGCAAATTGACTTTAGGGCAGCCACTGGTCATAAAGGTACCACACCATGTGAAGGCGCTGTTAGATACCAAGGGACCACGCTGGCTCACAAACGAGAGACTGACAAAATATGAGGGGGTGTTATGTGACAACCCGATGGTAACCCTAGAAACTTGCGCCACACTGAATCCGGCTACCTTGTTGCCTGCCCCGGGGGAGGAAATGGTCCACCAGTGCATTCAGGTGATGGAACAGGTATACTCCAGCCGACCCGATTTAAAAGACGTACCAATATCCAACATAGACATGACCCTATTCACTGATGGCAGTAGCTTCGTGGAGAATGGTGAGAGGCATGCAGGATATGCGGTGGTGCAGGGGGGGGGGGAGAGATTTTGGAAGCAGAGTCGCTCCCCCCGGGAACCTCCGCTCAGCGGGCCGAGTTGATAGCCCTCACCAGGGCACTGCAGTTGGCAAAAGGAAAGCGGGTCAATGTCTACACGGATTCAAAGTACGCTTTTACTACGCTTCATGCCCATGGAGCTTTGTACAAGGAGCGGGGACTCCTTACGTCGGCTGGAAAGGGCGTTAAGAATGCAGCTGAGATTGTGGCCCTTCTGGAGGCGGTTTGGGAACCGGATCGGGTTGCTGTAATGCATTGTAGGGGACACCAGAGGGGAGAAGATCCAGTTACGCAAGGAAATAGGTTAGCTGATTTGACCGCGAGGGAGGCAGCCAAACACCCCCACAATAAGCAGTGCCTGCTCACTGCAACTGCATTAGAGGACCCCCCATTAGAAAAGTTTGCATATACACAGGAGGAGGAGAATTGGGCCTTGGGGGAAAAAGGAAAATGGAAGGGAGAGGTCATTGTGATGCCAGATAACCGCGTCTACGTCCCTAAGGACATGGCGTGGCACATAGTCCGACACATGCACTACACTACACACCTGGGTAAGACGGCCCTGGCAACATTGTTGGGACGACAGATGTACATCGATGGGCTCCATAGCTTAACAGCAGCGGCTGCACGCAGGTGCTGGACCTGCGCCAAGAATAACCCTCGAGAAGGACCCTTAAAGCCCCCAGGAGTTCAACATATAGGCAACACCCCGTTCGAGGCAATTTTGACTGATTTCACTGAACTGCCTTCGCAAAAGGGCTACAAATATTTGCTTGTTTTTGTGGACACTTATACTGGGTGGGTAGAAGCATACCCAACCCGTACTGAAAAGGCGGTAGAAGTTTCTAGGGCACTGTTGAGAGACATAATCCCAAGGTTTGGAATACCATTGGAAATAGGATCTGATAACGGTCCAGCTTATGTACACAAGATAGTTCAGGGATTGTGCCAAATATTGGGCACCAAGTGGAAGTTGCATTGTGCCTATAGACCCCAGTCATCGGCAAAAGTTGAAAGAATGAATCGGACTATGAAAAATGCTATATCAAAAACCTGCCAAGAGACAGGGCTGGGATGGACTGTAGTGCTACCCATGGTGCTATTGAGAATAAGATGTACCCCCCACAAAAGAACAGGTTTGACCCCCTATGAGAGACTGTATGGAAGGCCACCACTAAATTTGAGATCAATAATAAACAAAGGGGGAGACCAGCATGTGATTGGAGATAAACAGACAATTCAACAAGTGCAAGCTCTGGCTGGACAGATAGAGCAAATTGCTCAATATACTTCAGAGCTGAATCCACCTTATCCTACCACACCTTTGCATTGTTTTTCGCCAGGTGACGAGGTGCTCATCAAGGAGTGGAAGATTGACCCGCTTGGACCAAAGTGGAGAGGACCCTATACTGTGCTGTTATCAACCCCTACCGCCATCAAAGTGAAGGAAGTCAAGCCTTGGATACATTACACCCGTGCCAAGTTGGCGCCCTCCGTGTGGAAAGTGGAAAGAGCGGATCAGAGTGACCTGAGACTCAGGATCGTCCGGCAACCCCCTACGGGGTCAACAAGGCCATGAAGCTGACCCCATCGGGCACAATAGAACGTCGAAGGTCAAGTATGTCGCAGTGTGGCCCAACAAAAGCACTGTCCTGGAAGTGGTGGAAAGACATTATGATGGGAAGGGGAGGAGGAGACACCAGAAAACCAACAGGAGTTCGGACTATATTTGGGTTCCTAATGCTCATAAATATGATCACTGTAATACAGGGAAATTGGTTAAAAGAACATGCAAGACTTATGTTTGCCCAACATGGTAAAGATGTGTCTCTTATATATGAACATCCAGAAAAAATAGGTGACTTATCTTTCCTCCCAGCACTAATAGAAGACCCTCAGGTGGTACTTGGGGGATTACAAGGAAGTATTAAAAATCCCACTATGTTTTCCCAGGTTCCTGATGGACTAAATCAAGCTAGGTTTAGACGAATAAGATACACTGCCACTACGCGAGGAATGTGTTTTTGTTGTGGAAATAAGGGTACATGGAATCAAAGGTGGAGGGATTGGGAACGCAGAAAAGCCTTCCTAATAGGGTTAAAAAATTATACTTACTGCACAGATAGGTTTTATTTACATGGTACCCATAACTCCACCTATACTAATAGACAAAATTTGGCAGACACAGATTGGAAAGAATTGTACCCCGAATATCCAATGTTTGATTCAAATTACACTACCTTGACCAGTGGTGGTAGTATTTGTTCAGGATGGCAAATTAGAGATCCTAATATGTGGTTTTTCTTTGACAAATGGGCCACCAATTACCATCCGGGAAGATACCAGTGTGTTGGGGTAGGATATTTAACATTCCCTGTGAGAGTTCTCAGACACCCCAAAACCCTCACAAGGCTTCGGAGGTCCCTACAACCCGTGGTGCCTTTAGGACCCGAGTGTTCAGACGAAGTGATTATAAACTCTGCCTTGTCTGACACTGAGGGCTCACGGGTGGGGGGAGGATTGATAACAGGAGTCCTGACTCTCGGATCCTACCCAGGTATAATTGCCCAAGAGAATAGAAAAAGTATTCTAGGGCTCACGTGTAGGTTAGAAAAAAGCATAAATGCCACTGGGAAGATAGTTAAACAATTACAATCCGAAATTGAAGAGCTGAGTCAGATGTTATTACAGCACAAGTTGGCCCTGGATTATCTGCTGGCAGCAAAAGGAGGATTTTGTTCCATAATAAAGGGCCATTGTATTGTTCAATTTCATAATCTCAACCAAACGATTGAAGATGATTTAGAAAAATTACAAGAATTGGTAAATCATAATGTAAAAGAAGATGGGTGGAAACCTTTCTCGTGGTTGACTTCCTGGTTTCCTTCAATATCATGGCTCAAAGAGTTGATGCTTATAATCATATTATGCAGTTTTACTTTTTTATTGTTAATATGTTGTTTTCCAATTATGCTTCAAGCCTGCCAAAAATATATACTGCCAGTAACGCCAATGAAAAAGATAGGCCTCATCCAGAAGAAAAGTTGGAGAGACCCATAATAACCTTTGCTGATTTGCTTTCGCTTTTGTAAAACGCTTAGCAAAAAAAAGAAATGGAGAAATGAGGCAGCCTTGTTATTGTGGAAATGGGAATAAGGGGGGTGTACTGCCAAATAAGGAAGGTGAAGGGGGTGTCTCGTGTGCAAAAGCTGAGTGTGGGGCTCTGTGCAAAAGTTTGAGTGCGGGGTGCAGACCATCACCTGATTTACCGGAAATCACCTGATTTAAGGGAAATGGGAAACTTTCGTTTTTCAAAAGGTATATATAGAGTTCAGTTCACCAGAAAGGGGTCGCCTCTACAGAAACGCCTCGTTGCGTGGGAGGTGGCCAGGCAGCTGCTTTTGAAACTTAATAAACTGCTTTTCCCTTGGATGAATCAAGTTGTCTGTCCCTTTGACTCCTGCCTGCGCTCGCTTTGAAGGTTACAAGATAAGCTTTGGCAGAGGGGCCCTATTTGGGCAAAAAGGTCTGCTACAGCATGTTTAGCCTGAAGAAGAGAAGGCTGAGAGGAGATATGATGATAGCCATGTATAAATATGTGAGAGGAAGCCACAGGGAGGAGGAGGGAGCAAGCTTGTTTTCTGCTTCCCTGGAGACTAGGACGCGGAACAATGGCTTCAAACTACAAGAGAGGAGATTCCATCTGAACATTAGGAAGAACTTCCTGACTGTGAGAGCCGTTCAGCAGTGGAACTCTCTGCCCCGGAGTGTGGTGGAGGCTCCTTCTTTGGAAGGTTTTAAACAGAGGCTGGATGGCCATCTCTCAGGGGTGCTTTGAATGCAATATTCCTGCTTCTTGGCAGAATGGGGTTGGACTGGATGGCCCAGGAGATCTCTTCCAACTCTTTGATTCTATGAGTCTTATGATTCTCTTCCTGCCTGTTGGATTCCCACTTTCACAGTCTCAGCAACAGCATCTTGCTCCAAAAGCCCCTCCGTTCCCTCATCCATAGAACCATCTTTCTCTAAAACCCCTCTGTTTTCTCACCCACAGGACCATCAGGCCCTCAACCACCAAACCCCTCATCTTCTTCTGGCTGAACCACAACACTGGCCAGTAGACATTTCCCAACTCCATCACATTAGGAAGCCACACAGCTGGTTTATTTCTCTCCCAAAGGAGCCAAAGATCCAACTCCATCGAGAACCCTTTGCTTCAAAATGCTTTTAGAGAAGTGCTTCTCATTTTATTTAGGTTAGTATTAAAGAATGGAATGAGTGACTCATTCAGCCTTGAGTCCTAAGTTGAAAGCACACGACAAGTTAGACATTTCTGTAGTTCATGCGCTGCACACGAGGGTCAATGTCCAGTATTGAGATCAGCACACTTAAACCCCTTGGAGCCAATACAGTGATTATGCGAAAGACTCCTGTGTTGGATCGTGGCCATTGTGAGCACACTTTGTGCCAGGATGAACAGCCCAGTGAGATAGGAAGAGTTTGCTTATTTCAAGAATACCAAAAGTTTTTCTCCCTCATGAGAACTTTCTGTATTTGGTTTTGTTTTGTTTTGTTTTGTTTTGTTTTGTTTTGTTTTGTTTTGTTTTGTTTTTTGTTTTGTATTGCTTTGCTTTGCTTTGCTTTGCTTTGCTTTGCTTTGCTTTGCTTCGCTTCGCTTCGCTTCGCTTTTTTGTTTTGTTTTATTTTGCTTAATTTAAGGACTGCAAAACATGAACACATTCCTTTGACCTTCAGAGAGTTGTTTCTGCCTCTCATGTGCCCAATTCTGGGCACCACAATTCAAGAGAGATATTGACAAGCTGGAATGTGTCCAGAGGAGTGCGACTAAAATGATCAAGGGTCTGGAGAACAAGCCCTATGAGGAGCAGCTTGAGGAGCTGGGCATGTTTAGCCTGAAGAAGAGAAGGCTGAGAGGAGATATGATAGCCAGGTATAAATACGTGAGAGGAAGCCACAGGGAGGAGGAGGGAGCAAGCTTGTTTTCTGCTGCCCTGGAGACTAGGACGCAAGGGAACAATGGCTTCAAACTACAAGAGAGGAGATTCCATCTGAACATGAGGAAGAACTTCCTGACTGTGAGAGCCGTTTAGCAGTGGAACTCTCTGCCCCGGAGTGTGGTGGAGGCTCCTTCTTTGGAGGCTTTTAAACAGAGGCTGGATGGCCATCTGTCAGGGGTGATTTGAATGCAATATTCCTGCTTCTTGGCAGAATGGGGTTGGACTGGATGGCCCATGAGGTCTCTTCCAACTCTTTGATTCTATGATTCTATGCTGCTATTTCAGCACAGTTTTTGCAAAAATTTCCAAAACTGCATATTATATTACTGTCATCTTTATACCTTTATATCTTCATGTCCAGTGTGGAACACATCTCATCACGCTAAAACAGTGGATGTGGCTCTTAATGAGATATGCCGCATTATCACGGGGTGTCTGCGCCCCACACCACTGGAGAAATTACACTGCTTAGCCGGTATCGCACCACCTGACATCCGCCGGGAAGTAGCAGCCAATAGTGAAAGGATCAAGGCCGTGACATTTCCAGCTCATCCCTTGTTTGGGCATCAGCCAGCACATTAACGACTTAAATCAAGAAATAGTTTTCTAAGATCTACAGAGACACTCGCTGGAACACCCCAGCAAGCGAGAGTCCAAAAGTGGCAGGCTCAAACCCAGAACCTCAATCAAATGAGAGACTCCCTCCTGGGCACACAGAAAACTGGGCGACTTGGAAGGCGCTGAACAGACTGTGCTCTGGCACCACGAGATGCAGAGACAATCTTAAGAAATGGGGCCACAAAGTGGAATCCACGGCATACGAGTGTGGAGAAGAGCAAACCACAGACCATCTGCTGCAATGCACCCTGAGCCCTGCCACATGCACAATGGAGGACCTTCTTATAGTAAACACCAGAGGCACTCCAAGTGGCCAGATACTGGTCAAAGGACATCTAATCAACTACGAAGCTTGCAAACTTTGTGTTTTGTTTGTTTGTTTGTTAAAAATGCAATACAACTGTTTGTTACGCTCCTGACACGACCAATAAATAATAAATCTTTAAACCTCTATGTATTCCACAAAAATGGGACTTGCACTGTAGAATGAATGCACTTTAACTGCTATGGCTCAATGCGATTGAATCCTGGGAATTGTAGTTTGATGAGGCAGCAGCACTTTGGCAGAGAAGGCTTAAAGATCTTGTGAAACTACAATCCCCACAATTCAATCACATTGATATTTAGCAGCTAAAAGTGTTGTCAAACCTGCTTCAACCCCATTCTGTATTCTCCCAATAAGATATTTCTTTCTGTGGATGGAGCATATCTTGAGTTCAGGAAGGCCTTTGACAAAGTCCCCATGATGTTCTTGCAAGCAAACTAGTGAAATGTGGGCTAGGCAATGATACTATCCAGCAGTCACCAGCCAATCCATCTACAATGACAAAAATACAGCTTAATGGTGTAACATTACAAAATGTGGACCATTTCCGCTCCCTTGGCAGCCACCTCTCCACAAAAGTCAACATTGACACTGAAATACAACACTGCCTGAGCTCTGCGAGTGCAGCATTCTTCTGAATGAAGCAGAGAGTGTTTGAGGACCAGGACATTCATAGGGATACCAAGGTGCTTGTCTATAAAGCTATTGTCCTCCCAACGCTTGCGAGACGTCTACAGACGTCACATGCAACTCCTGGAACGATTCCATCAGCGCTGCCTCCAAAAAATCCTGCAAATCTCCTGGGAAGGCAAGTGGACAAATGTCAGCATGCTGGAAGAAGCAAAGACCACCAGCATTGAAGCGATGTTCCTCCGCCATCAACTCCACTGGGCGATTATAAAGCTATTGTCCTCCCAACGCTTGCGAGACGTCTACAGACGTCACATGCAACTCCTGGAACGATTCCATCAGCGCTGCCTCCAAAAAATCCTGCAAATCTCCTGGGAAGGCAAGTGGACAAATGTCAGCATGCTGGAAGAAGCAAAGACCACCAGCATTGAAGCGATGTTCCTCCGCCATCAACTCCACTGGGCGATTATAAAGCTATTGTCCTCCCAACGCTTGCGAGACGTCTACAGACGTCACATGCAACTCCTGGAACGATTCCATCAGCGCTGCCTCCAAAAAATCCTGCAAATCTCCTGGGAAGGCAAGTGGACAAATGTCAGCATGCTGGAAGAAGCAAAGACCACCAGCATTGAAGCGATGTTCCTCCGCCATCAACTCCACTGGGCGATTATAAAGCTATTGTCCTCCCAACGCTTGCGAGACGTCTACAGACGTCACATGCAACTCCTGGAACAATTCCATCAGCGCTGCCTCCAAAAAATCCTGCAAATCTCATGGGAAGGCAAGTGGACAAATGTCAGCATGCTGGAAGAAGCAAAGACCACCAGAACTGAAGTGACGGTCCTCCGGCATCAACTCTTCTGGGCCGGCCACGTTTTCCGGATGCCCAACCACTGTCTCCCAAAGCAGTTGCTCTACTCTGAACTCAAGAACGGAAAACGGAATGCTGGTGGGCAGGAAAAGAGATTGAAAGATGGGCTCAAAGCTAACCTTAAAAACTATGGTATAGACACTGAGAACTGGGAAGCCCTGGCCCTTGAGCTCTCCAGTCGGAGTTCAGCTGTGCCTAGCAGTGCTGCAGAATTTGAAGAGGCACGAAGAGAAATGTGGCAAGAGGAAGGCGCATCAAAACAGCTCAGACTAGGACCGCCTTCCGTCTGGAAACCGATGCCCTCACTGCGGGAGAAGATGCAGGTCAAGAATAGGGCTCCACAGTCACCTACAGACCCACTGCCAGAACACCGAACTTGGAAGACAATCTTACTCGGTCAATGAGGGATCACCTAAGTAAACAAAGTAAGTATGAGGTGGACCTGTAAGTGGTTAACTGACCGAACTCAAAGGGTGCTTCTCCACATTGGTTCCTCCTCTTCATCCTGGAAAGAAGCGACTACTTGAGGGCCATAAAGAGGGTTTGGTCCTGGGCCCAGTTCTGTTCAACATCTTTATTAATCACTTGGATGAACATAGCATTGGTTGCATTTTCTTGGTGGGTCTGTAGATAGTTTGTAGGTTGTGTTTCCTCATCAGCTTCCCTTTGCGGTCAGTGGTTCCCTTGATGTCAGGGAAGGACACTTTTCCTCTGGGTGGATCATTGTCTTTGCATATTATTGGAGAACCCAGAAATGCTGGACTGCAACACCCAAAATGCAGGGGAATTCCAGTCAAGAATTTATCAGGGCCAGCAAACATCTCCAAACAAAGGATTCCCCCAAGCTTTACTTACTTAGGCGATCCCTCATAGTCCGAGGATGATGGTCCTCCAAGGTTGGTGTTCTGGTGGTGGGTCCGTATTCTTCACCTGCATCTTCTCCCACAGTGAGGGCATCGGTTTCCAAGTGGAAGGCGGTCCCGGTTGGGGTTGACTTGTTGCACCTTCCTCTTGGCACGTTTCTCTCTTTCGCCCTCCATTCGTGCCTCTTCAAATTCTACAGCACTGCTAGTCACAGCAGACCTCCATCTGGAGCACTCAATGGCCAGAGCTTCTGATTTCTAAGTGTCTATGCCAGAGTTTTGAAGGTTGGCTTTGAGCCCATCTTTAAATCTCTTTTCCTGCCCACCAACATTCCGTTTTCCGTTCTTGAGTTCGGAGTAGAGCAACTGCTTTGGGAGACGATGGTCGGGCATTCAGACAACGTCACCAGTCCAGCAGAGTTGATGGCGGAGGACCATCGCTTCAATGCTGGTGGTCTTTGCTTCTTCCAGCACGCTGACATTTGTCCGCTTGTCTTCCCAAGAGATTTGCAGGATTTTTCAGAGGCAGCGCTGATGGAAGCAGCAACCAGCCAGGCATTGAAGCTGCAAGGCTATTCAATAGTAATCAAGGTGGTCAGTTGCGACATTCACTCTAGTCTCAAGCAGACATGAGTTCTTTCTCTCACCCTGGACATTCCATAGATATATAAACCTTATATTGCTAGTTTCCAACAGACCTCACAACCTCTGACGATGCCTGCCATAGATGTGGGCGAAACGTCAGAAGAGAATGCTTCTGGAACATAGCCATACAACCCTCAGAATAACCCAGTGATTCCAGCCATGAAACCCTTCAACAACACAATGGCAATCTGTTTGCTAAATCTAGATGAGTGGAATACCTTTCCGAGTTTAAGATACTCTTTTCCAAAAGTGGAAATGGGCACACGTTGGACGTTTTTCTGTGGAGGCGGCATTAAGATAACGCAGCAGAAAGGAAACCAAGTTTCCATAAATAAATCATCCCTCTTATCAAATTATGACGGGGGATTAATTTTTCGGCTCTGGCTGCTTCCCAGATTAAAAAAAAAAACAGGAAGGGAACAAGAGAGAGAGAGAGAAGGGAAAGAAGCAAAGATGTTTGCAAAGAAAGGGGGGAAGTGGTTACTGCGGAGGAGTAATTGCTTACTTTTAATAGCAAACTAGCCGTTCCCTGCCATGCGTTGCTGTGGCCCAGTCTGTGTATATGTGCTTTGTATGTGTATATATGTGTGAATAGGTAAAGGTAAAGATAGTCCCCTGACATTGTCCAGTCATGTCTGACTACGGGGTGGTGCTCATCTCCATTTCTAATCCGAAGAGCCAGCGTTGTCCGTAGACACCTCCAAGGTCATGTGGCCGGCATGACTGCATGGAGCGCCGTTACCTTCCCGCCGGAGCGGTACCTATTGATCTACTCACATTTGCATGTTTTCGAAATGCTAGGTTGGCAGAAGCTAGGGCTGACAGCGGAAGCTCACACTGCTCCCCGGAATTGAACCTGCGATCTTTCGGTCAACAAGCTCAGCAGCTCAGTTCTTAACCCACTGCGTCACCGGGGGCTCCATATGTGTGAATATATTTGTGTATATGTGTGTTTGCATATATGTGTGTGTGTGGTTTTGCGCATGCGTTGTAATATATTGTTGGTTTCTTGGCTTTCTAAGTCTCTTCTGCTGTATTTTTCACTGTTTTTATGAGTGATAGCATAAAGGCTGCAGATCACAGGAGCTGTCTTCATAGACCTGTCAGCGGCTTATGAGACTGTGAACCACCGCCTCCTCCTGAGAAAAATGTATAATATCACAAAGGACGACCACCTCACCCGCCTCATAGGAAACCTGCTACAAAACAGGAGCTTTTTTGTTCAGTTCCAAGGCCAGAGAAGCAGATGGCGGAAACAGAAGAACGGCCTGCCTCAGGGGAGCGTGCTTGCTCCATAGATGTTCAATATCTACACAAATGATCAGCCTCTGCCAGAAGGGACAGAGAGCTTCATCTATGCTGATGATTGTGCCATCACAGCTCAAGCAGGGAGCTTTGAGATAGAATCATAGAATCAAAGAGTTGGAAGAGACCTCATGGGCCATCCAGTCCAACCCCATTCTGCCAAGAAGCAGGAATATTGCATTCAAATCACCCCTGACAGATGGCCATCCAGCCTCTGTTTAAAAGCTTGCAAAGAAGGAGCCTCCACCACACTTTGGGGCAGAGAGTTCCACTGCTGAACAGCTCTCACAGTCAGGAAGTTCTTCCTGATGTTCAGATGGAATCTCCTTTCCTGTAGTTTGAAGCCATTGCTTCATTGCGTCCTAGTCTCCAGGGCAGCAGAGAACAAGCTTGCTCCCTCCTCCCTATGACTTCCTCTCACATATTTATACATGGCTTTCATATCTCCTCTCAGCCTTCTCTTCTTCAGGCTAAACATGCCCAGCTCTTTAAGCCGCTCTTCATAGGGCTTGTTTAATTCAATATATCCTGGAAGTTTTCTATGTTCCTGTCCAAGTTTTACTAGTGTGACGGCGCGAGTGGCACCACCTGTGTGTAGAACTTTAAAGTGCAAAGGTTTAAACTGTATAACATGCCCAAACTTGCCTACTTTGTAAATGTATAGTTGGATTGATTGGTTATTTAAAGCTGTCAATCAATGTTGTTTGCACCAGTTATATTGCTTCCTTAGCCTAATTGTTTGGCTCCACCTCTTCCTGGAGGAGGGCAGAGCTTTCCCTTTTCCATTCTACCATCAAACTTTCTATCAGATGGACGTGAGAAAGAGACTTGGTTCTAAAGCCCTTAATTAAGTTACCTCTCATCACCAATTCTAAGGTTTTTACCCTTGGGACTCATACTTCATGCCCATATTGCCCTGGACAACGTTGAGGAGACCCAAGCACCTTCAAACCGGTCCTTTGGCATCAAAAGGAAGACTCTGTGCCTTCAACATAGGCCATTGGACTGGGGGTTGTGTTTGTTCCGACCTTCACAGCCATTGAGAAAAGAAGGAACAGGAAAGGTTTCTCAGCTGCGAAATCCCCTTGGATCCAAGACAACCTGAGACTGTAATGTATATTTCCTTTACCCCCTTTGAAACTTCCAGCTTATTGTTTTATTTATTTACTTTACTTATATACCGCTGTTCTCAGCCCGAAGGCGACTCACAGCGGTTCACAACAAATACGAACAGCAAAAATTCAATGTTACAGTGTAAAAACAGTTAACAACCTAACATATTACATAATTAATAAACAATTACTACAGTAACCATTCACTATCGTCTCATCATCAAAAGCATGATCCAGATTCGTCATCCATTATTCTGTTCCAATGTTCATTAACCAATCATTGCACTAATTATTCGAACGCCTGCTCAAACAGCCAGGTCTTCACTTTCCTGCGGAATACCATTAGAGATGGTGCTAGTCTAATGTCCGTGGGGAGGGCGTTCCACAGCCGAGGAGCCACCACCGAGAAGGCCCTATCTCTCGTCCCCGCCAGCCGTGCTTGAGAAGCAGGCGGGATCGAGAGCAGGGTCTCCCCGGAAGATCTCAAAGTCCTGGTGGGTTCATAGGCAGAGATGCGGTCGGATAGGTAGCTTGGGCCGGAACCGTTTAGGGCTTTAAAGGCCAACGCCAGCACTTTGAATTCAGCCCGGTAGCAGATCGGCAGCCAGTGGAGTTGGCGCAACAGGGGGGTTGTATGCTCCCTGCGCTCCGCTCCTGTTAAAATCATGGCTGCCGAGCGTTGGACTAGTTGGAGCTTCCGAGCTGTCTTCAAAGGCAACCCCACGTAGAGAGCGTTGCAGTAGTCTAAACGGGATGTAACCAGAGCGTGGACTACCGTGGCCAAGTCAGACTTCCCAAGGTACGGGTGCAGCTGGCGCACAAGCTTTAGCTGTGCAAATGCTCCCCTGGTCACCACCGAAATCTGGGGCTCCAGGCTCAGCGATGAGTCCAGGGTCACTCCCAAGCTGCGAACCTGCGTCTTATTGCCTTAAAGGGATAACTCTTTGTGAACAATAAAACCTATTTTGAGGTTATTTATTTGTCGTGTCAGAGCGACCAGTCAATTATATTACATTTCTAACAGAACAAAGCAAACAAACAGAAAAATACAAAACTTGTGAGTTTGGTAGTTGATTAAATGTCCTTTGACCATTATCTGCCCCCTTGGAGTGCCTCTGGTGTTGCCGCAAGAAGGTCCTCCATAGTGCATGTGGCAGGGCTCAGGGTGCATTGCAGCAGGTGGTCAGTGGTTTGCTCTTCTCCGCACTCACATGTCGAGGATTCCACTTTGTAGCCCCATTTCTGAAGGTTGGCTCTGCATCTCGTGGTGCCAGAGCACAGTCTGTTCAGCGCCTTCCAAGTCGCCCAGTCTTCTGTGTGCCCAGGAGGGAGTCTCTCATATGGTATCACCCATGGATTGAGGTGCTGGGTTTGGGCCTGCCACTTTTGGACTCTCGCTTGCTGAAGTGTTCCAGCGAGTGTCTCTGTAGATTTTAGAAAACTATGTCTAGATTTAAGTCGTTGACGTGCTGGCTGATACCCAAACAGGGGATGAGCTGGAGATGTCTCTGCCTTGGTCCTTTCACTATTGGCTGCTACTTCCCGGCGAATGTCAGGTGGTGCAATACCGGCTAAGCAGTGTAATTTCTCCAGTGGTGTGGGGCGCAGACACCCCGTGATAATGCGGCCTGTCTCATTCAGAGCCACATCCACTGTTTTAGTGTGGTGAGATGTGTTCCACACTGGGCATGCATACTCAGCAGCAGAGTAGCATAGCGCAAGGGCAGATGTCTTCACTGTGTCTGGTTGTGATCCCCAGGTTTAAGTTGTTAACGTGCTGGCTGATACCCAAACAGGGGATGAGCTGGAGATGTCTCTGCCTTGGTCCTTTCACTATTGGCTACTAATTCCCAGCGAATGTCAGGTGGTGCAATACCGGCTAAGCAGTGTAATTTCCCCAGTGGTGTGGAGCGCAGACACCCCGTGATAATGCGGCATGTCTCATTAAGAGCCACATCCACTGTTTGAGTGTATTTTGAGGTATCTACAGCGTTTTGGTCCTTGGGAGTTCCAGTTCTCTAAAGGAAGGCAAGAAGCAATCCCCTGGGGGAAAGATGTCACGTCTATGTCTCTTTCACTAAGAGTTTTATAGCCCCCAGGCGCGTCGGCATAACTAGTTATTAGGCCTGGGCGGTTTCGTTCGTTAATTTTGTAATTCGTTAAATATTCGTTAATTTTAGCAATTACAAAACGATTACAAAACTTATTTTTAAACCCGGAAGTGTTTTTAAATATCGAAACGGCATGCGCCAAAAATTTTTGTATTTCCGTCCATTTCGGAAATACGTAAGATGGCTTGGCTAGATGCTTGCTGGGAGCTCTCCTCTCTCTCCTCTCCTTAGCCAGTCAGAGCCTGAAAGAGGAGGAGGAGGAGGAGGAGGAGGAGAGGGCGGGGAAGGCGCCGGCTGAGCAAGCGAGCGAGAGGGCGAGCGACCCTCAGCGGGAAGGCGGCCCGTCCCTCCTTCCTCACCTTTGCGGTGGGTGTGCTTTGTTCTCCCAATTCCTTAGCGGAGGGCTGGGCTAGATGGCCTTTGGGGAGCCCTTCTCCCAATTTCGCATTGCTTCGGAGGAGCCGGGCCCGACTCGGCGGCAGCGCTTGAGGGCCCGCCAGAGTGAGTGAGTGCCTGCCTTCCCTCCTTAATAATAATTTCTCCTCCCTATTCTACTAAATTAATAATTAAATTAAAAAAATATTGAAAAAATATTGGAAAAAAAGGGCGCCATCTTTACAAAATGTTTTGTAAATATTTACGAAATTTCGTAAATACCGAACTTTTTTAAGGGAAAATTTTGTAATTATTTTAAATATCAAAACAAAAAAAAAAAACCCAAATACAAATTGATTTTAGAAACAAATTTTTGCGTTGTTACCCAGGCCTACTAGTTATACTTTCTTGCTTGTGGACTTACTCTGTACTTGTCATTTATGGCTGTTCCCGGACTTTGTCACCCCTGGAACTTTATAAGACAGTTGGATTACTGTTTGTTTCACTTCTGGGGTCACTTCATTTTGCCCCCAGCCCCAAAACCACACCCCCGAAAGGGATAAGTGAGGCATGGTGTACAGGGCATCAAAAGAGAGATAAAACTAGCTGCGGGTCTTTCCAGAAAACACATTAAGCACCCTTGGCAGGACCAGGAAAGTCGATTTAACTTGGAGCAAAGGATGGGAGCGTGGTGTTCCCTTGTTGCAGTTTTCCCACGCTGGACTGCGGTCTGGTATGCGCTCCCCCTTCTTCCTTTCTTCTGGGGAGTTTTTTTTTTGTAGGGACGGAAACTGGTCTTCTGATGTTATGCAAACCACGTCCCCAAGGAAAGCGAAGACAAGATCATCCATTTCACGGCATTTCTACCCAAAGGAAACGAACTGGAGCCTGCAGTCAAGTTCTGCCGCGAAAGGTCATACGATGCCAGCGATGGGCTCCGTAGTTGAATTTTGTGTGAAGTAAACAGACTTCCCGTCCAGCTGGAAAACCTCCTGACTTCAGGATAAGGTCACTCAGGCAATGATGAAAGCGGCCTTTTCTCAGAGAGAGGGCAAAAAGTCTTCATCATGCTGCTGTCATTAACCACTTGTAGGTCCCAGTAACTACAACTCCCAAATGTCAAGGTCTATTTTCCCAAACTCCATCTGTGTTCATATTTGGTCATATGGAGTATTCGTGCCAAATTTGATCCAGATCCATCATTGTTTGAGTCCACCGTCCTCTCTGGATGTAGGTGAACTACAACTCCCAAACTCAAAGTCAATGCCCACCAAACCCTCCCAGTATTTTCTTTTGGTCATGGGAGTCCTGTATGCCACGTTTGGTTCAATTCCAACGTTGGTGGAGTTCAGAATCCTCTTTGATTGTAGGTGAACTATAAATCCCAGTAACTGCAACTCCCAAATGTCAAGGTCTATTTCCCCAAACTCCATCTGTGTTCATATTTGGTCATATGGAGTATTCGTGCCAAATTTGATCCAGATCCATCATTGTCTGAGTCCATGGTAGTCTCTGGATGTAGGTGAACTACAACTCCCAAACTCAAAGTAAATTCCCACCAAACCCTCCCAGTATTTTCTTTTGGTCATGGGAGTCCTGTATGCCACGTTTGGTTCAGTTCCAACGTTGGTGGAGTTCAGAATGCTCTTTGATTGTAGGTGAACTATAAATCCCAGCAAGTATAACTCCCAAATGTCAAGGTCTGTTTCCCCCAAACTCCACCAGTGTTCACATTTGGGCATATTGAGTATTCATGTCAGATCTATCATTGTTTGAGTCCACAGCGCTCTCTGGATGTAGGTGAACTGCAACTCCAAAACTCAAGGTCAATGCCCACCAAACTCTTCCAGTATTTTCTGTTGGTTGTGTACAAAGTTTGGTTCAATCCCATCATTGGTGGAGTTTGGAATGCTCTTTGATTGTAGGTGAACTATAAATCCCAGCAAGTACAACTCCCAAATGTCAAGGTCTATTTTCCCCAAACTCCACCAGTGTTCACATTTGGCCCTATTGAGTATTCATGCCAGATCCATCATTGTTTGAATCCACAGTGCTCTCTGGATGTAGGTGAACTACAGCTCCAAAACTCAAGCTCAATGCCCACCAAACTCTTTAGTATTTTCTTTTAGTCATGGGAGTTCTGCGAGCCAAGTTTGGTTCAGTTCCATCATTGGTGGGGTTCAGAATGCTCGTTGATTGTAGGTGAACTATAAATCCCAGCAATTACAACTCCCAAATGACAAAATCAACCACACCAGTATTCAAATGTGGGCATATCGGGTATTTGTGCCAAATTTGGTCAAGTGAATGAAAATACATCCTGCATATCAGATATTTACTCGACGATTCATAACAGGAGCAAAATTACAGTCATGAAGTAGCAACGAAAATAATGTTATGGTTGCGGGTCACCACAACATGGGGGACTGTATTAAGGGTCGCAGCTTACTTATGGCAATGTACTTATGGCAATGATTTGACCTGGACTGGATTTTAAACTCTGATTTTAATGTTTTTGTTCATTCATTCAGTCGTTTCCGACTCTTCGTGACCTCATGGACCAGCCCACACCAGAGCTCCCTGTCGGCTGTCACCACCCCCAGCTCCTTCATGGTCAATCCAGTCACTTCAAGGATCCCATCCATCCATCTTGCCCTTGGCACAAATACTCAATATGCCTAAATGTGAACACTGGTGGAGTTTGGGGAAAATAGAACTTGACATTTGGGAATTGTAGTTGTTGGGATTTATAGTTCACCTACAATCAAAGAGCATTCTGAACTCCACCAATGTTGGAACTGAACCAAACATGGCATACAGGACTCCCATGACCAAAAGAAAATACTGGAAGAGTTTGGTGGGCATTGACCTTGAGTTTTGGAGTTGTAGTTCACCTACATCCAAAGTGGACTCAAATAATGATAGATCTGGAATGAATACTCAATATGCCCCAATGTGAACACTGATGGAGTTTGGGGGAAATAGACCCTGACATTTGGGAGTTGTAGTTGCTGGGATTTATAGTTCATCAATAATAATAATAATAATAATAATAATAATCATCATCATCATCATCAACATTATTTATAACCCGCCACCATCTCCCCAAAGGTGACTCAGGGCGGCTAACATGAGGCCAAGCCCAAAATAATACAACATAATTAGACACAAGATAACAGTGAAAAACCTTACAACAAAGTATATAAAATAACAAAATAAACATGGCCATACAACCCGGAAAACTCACAGTAACCCACTGATTCCAGCCATGAAAAACTTGGGCAACACTTTGAAATTACTCTTTACAGTTCATTCTTTTACTGCTGTATTTGTCCTTCTCTGCAAATCGACAGTGACACCTACCGGCAAGCAGGCTGCCCTTAAAAGATGGTGCTATTTCTGATTAGCCACTGGAAAATTGCATTCAAAGCACTCCCGACAGAAGGCCATCCAGCCCCTGTTTAAAAGCCTCCAAAGAAGGAGCCTCCACCACACTCCAGGGCAGAGAGTTCCACAGCTGAACGGCTCTCACAGTCAGGAAGTTCTTCCTCATGTTCAGATTGAATCTCCTCTCTTGTAGTTTGAAGCCATTGTTCCACGCCCTAGTCTCCAAGGAAGCAGAAAACAAGCTTGCTCCCTCCTCCCTGTGGCTTCCTCTCACATATTTATACATGGCTATATACAAGCCCTTTTTATTGTTTTTAATGTCCCTGGTAAGCCTGAGCTCGTTTTGTGCTTTAGCCTTGCAGACCTTTTCCCTACAGGTGTTGGCTATTTGTTTGAATTCTTCTTTGGCGATTTCTCCCTTTTTCCACTTCTTGTGCATGTCTCTTTTGTGTCTTAGCACAGAATTTTTATGCTTATATTTTGTTTTGATAATCTTATGGTTATGTTGTTTTTACTTTTGTTTGTTTTGTGATGTTACCTGGAAAGTGCTCTGAGTCCCCTCGGGGAGATGGAGCAGTATATAAATAAAGTTATTATTATTATTATTATTATTATTATTATTATTATTATTATTATATCTTGTTCACATGTACTGCTCTCGAGCCATGCGTCCATCTGGAATTCCCACTTTCCCCTTTTCCCACAGAGTGTTTTGTCTTGCACGGAGCTGAGCGAAAAGACTTCCCTCATCTCGAAAGAGAGAATGTGCAGCATTCTCTCCCCATCCCGCAGTGCTGCTATTTTTGAGATATTGTACTCAAAGGGTTCCAAGCACAGCACTTTGGTCATATTTTCCATTCATCATTTCAGCGTCCTGCCCTTCCTCCAATCATTCAACTTGGGACCTCCTGGGATTCAGTGATACTTCCAGAGGTCGGTTTGACAGGTCCAAACTCTTGGGGCAAGGCATGCTTTACTTAGGCAATCCCTCGTAGTCCGAGGATGATGGTCCTCCAAGGTTGGTGTCCTGCCGGTGGGTCCGTAGGTGACTGTGGAGCCCAATTCTTGATCTGCATGTTCTCCCACAGTGAGGGCATCAGTTTCCAGGTGGAAGGCGGTCCCAGTCGGGGTTGGCTTGATGCACCTTCCTCTTGGCATGATTCTCTCTTTCGCCCTCCATTTGTGTCTCTTCAAATTCTGCAGCACTGCTGGTCACAGCGGACCTCCAGCTAGAGCTCAAGGGCCAGGGCTTCCCAGTTCTCAGTGTCTATGCCAGAGTTTTTACGGTTGGCTTTGAGCTCATCTTTCAATATGTTTTCCTGCCCATCAACATTCCGTTTTCCATTCTTGAGTTTGGAATAGAGCAACTGCTTCGGGAGACGGTGGTCGGGCATCCAGACTACATGGCTGGTCCAGCGGAGTTGATGGCAGAGGACCATCACTTCAGTGCTGGTGGTCTTTGCTTCTTCCAGCACACTGACATTTGTCTGCTTGTCTTCCCAAGAGATTTGCAGGATTTTCCGGGGGCAGCGCTGATGGAATCGTTCCAGGAGTTGCATGTGACGTCTGTAGACAGTCCACATCTCATAGGCATATAGCAGGATTGGGAGGACAATCGCTTTATAAACAAGCACCTTGGTATCCCTTTGGATGTCCTGGTCCTCAAACATTCTCTTCTTCTTTCTGGAAAATGAGCTCAGGCAGTGTAGAATTTCAGTGTAAATGTTGCCTTTTGTGGAGAGGTGGCTGCAATCTGTTTTTATGCATGGAAAATGTTGTTGTTCATTCGTTCAGTCGTCTCCGACTCTTCGTGACCTTATGGACCAGCCCACGCCAGAGCTCCCTGTCGGCCGTCACCACCCCCAGCTCCCTCAAGGTCAGTCCAGTCACTTCAAGGATACCATCCATCCATCTTGCCCTTGGTCGGCCCCTCTTCCTTTTGCCTTCCACTTTCCCCAGCATCATTCCCTTCTCTAGGCTTTGCTGTCTCCTCATGATGTGGCCAAAGTACTTCCACTTTGTCTCTAGTATCCTTCCCTCCAATGAGCAGTCGGGCTTTATTTCCTGGAGGATGGACTGGTTGGATCTTCTCGCAGTCCAAGGCACTCTCAGCACTTTCCTCCAACACCACAGCTCAAAAGCACCGATCTTCCTTCGCTCAGCCTTCCCTAAGGTCCAGCTCTCACATCCGTAGGTGACTACAGGGAATACCATGGCTTTGACTAGGCGGATCTTTGTTGCCAGTCTGATGTCTCTACTCTTTACTATTTTATCGAGATTGGACATTGCTCTCCTCCCAAGAAGGAAGCGTCTTCTGATTTCCTGGCCACAGTCTGCATCTGCAGTCATCTTTGCACCTAGAAATACAAAGTCTGTCACGGCCTCTATGTTTTCTCCCTCTATTTTCCAGTTGTCAATCATTCTTGTTGCCATAATCTTGGTTTTTTTGACGTTTAGCTGCAACCCGGCTTTTGCGCTTTCTTCTTTCACCTTGATTAGAAGGCTCCTCAGCTCCTCCTCGCTTTCGGCCATCAGAGTGGTGTCATCTGCATATCTGAGGTTGTTAATGTTTCTTCCAGCAATTTTCACCCCAGCTTTGCATTCATCCAGCCCCGCACATCGCATGATGTGTTCTGCATACAAGTTAAAAAGGTTGGGTGAGAGGATACAGCCTTGCCGTACGCCTTTCCCAATCTTGAATCAGTCTGTTGTTCCGTGGTCAGTTCTGACTGTGGCTCCTTGGTCCTTGTACAGATTCCTCAGGAGAGAGGGAAGGGGGCTTGGGATGCCCATCCCACTAAGAACTTGCCACAGTTTATTATGATCCACACAGTCAAAGGCTTTAGAATAGTCAATGAAGCAGAAGTAGATATTTTTCTGAAACTCCCTGCCTTTCTCCATTCTCCAGCATCCGGATATTGGCAATCTGGTCTCTCGTTCCTCTGCCTTTTCTGAACCCAGCTTGAACATCTGGCAACTCTCGCTCCATGTATTGCTGGAGTCTTCTTCCTTGCAGGATCTTGAGCATTACCTTACTGGCATGAGAAACAAGGGCCACTGTACGGAAGTTTGAGCAGTCTTTCGCATTTCGCATGGAAAATAACTATGCTCATTTCGAAGGCAAGGTTTAGCAGTTTTGGTCTTTCGAATCTGAAATAAAACCCTAAACAAATTCAGGTATGTTCCTTTGCACAAGATTTTTAATAGAGTACCAAGTCTGCAAATTTTGTATTTTGTTTATTTGTTTGTCTTTTTTTAATGCAATACAACTTTTTTGGCTCGCTCCTGAGACGATAAATAAATAAATTTCCAAGCATTTTCTTTCTCTCCATTTTAGAGATTGCTTTGACTATTCCGTTTCCATTAAGGTGCATCCATTCCAGCTCTTTTCCTGACACATAAATAATTTTGCGCACCCTTTGGGAAGGATTTCACCAGCAGAGGGCAAGAAGAGCCAAGGCATGGCTGAATCTAAAAATAATAAACTAGGGCAGAGGGAAATCCTCTGGGATGCAGGAAGCAGGGAAAGAGGGCTGCCCTTAACAGGATATCTTCTTTTAGGGGAATTGACTGAATGGAAAGAAGAGACTTGGCTCCTCCTTAATAGACTCCGAGGTCATCCACGGATAAATGACAGGAACCAATTTATGCAAGGAATACTTAATATTGCTGGGTGCAATTCGGCTACACAACCTCAATTCCCCCCAGTTCCCAAAAAAACAATCAGGCAATTTTGGCCCCAAATCATGTGCAAAGCCCCTCCGTGCATTGAAGAGAGATATTGACAAACTGGAATGTGTCCATAGGAGGGCGATTAAAATGATCAAGGGTCTGGAGAACAAGCCCTATGAGGAGCGGCTTAAAGAGCTGGGCATGTTTATCCTGAAGAAGAGAAGGCTGAGAGGAGACATGATGTTGTTCTTCATTCGTTCAGTCGTTTCCGACTCTTCGTGACTTCATGGACCAGTCTACGCCAGAGCACCCTGTCGGCCGTCACCACCCCCAGCTCCTTCAAGGTAGCATTACTTCCCTAGATCTAGACACTATGCTCCTGCATCAATAGGAGCATAGTATCTAGA
This sequence comes from Anolis sagrei, assembly GCF_037176765.1. NCBI lineage: Eukaryota > Metazoa > Chordata > Lepidosauria > Squamata > Anolidae > Anolis > Anolis sagrei. The sequence goes on along the minus strand of NC_090030.1, from coordinate 31,690,326 downwards.
TCTAGGGAAATAATGCTACCCCTCTATTCTGTTTTGGTTAGACCACACCTGGAATATTGTGTCCAATTCTGGGCACCACAATTCAAGAGAGATATTGACAAGCTGGAATGTGTCCAGAGGAGAGCAACTAAAATGATAACAGGTCTGGAGAACAAGCCCTATGAGGAGCGGCTTAAGGAGCTGGGTATGTTTAGCTTGAAGAAGAGTAGGCTGAGAGGGGATATGATAGCCATGTATAAATATGTGAGAGGAAGCCACAGGGAGCAGGAGGGAGCAAGCTTGTTTTCTGCTTCCTTGGAGACTAGGACGCAAGGGAGCAATGGCTTCAAACTACAAGAGAGGAGATTCCATCGGAACACGAGGAAGAACTTCCTGACTGTGAGAGCCGTTCAGCAGTGGAACTCTCTGCCCCAGAGTGTGGTGGAGGCTCCTTCTTTGGAGGCTTTTAAACAGAGGCTGGATGGCCATCTGTCAGGGGTGATTTGAATGCAATATTCCTGCTTCTGGGCAGAATGGGGTTGGACTGGATGGCCCAGGAGGTCTCTTCCAACTCTAGGATTCTTTGATTCTATGATTCTAAGGTCAATCCAGTCACTTCAAGGATGCCATCCATCCATCTTGCCCTTGGTCGGCCCCTCTTCCTTTTGCCTTCCACTTTCCCCAGCATAATTGTCTTCTCTAGGCTTTCCTGTCTCCTCATGATGTGGCCAAAGTACTTCAACTTTGTCTCTAGTCTCCTTCCCTCCAATGAGCAGTCGGGCTTTTTTTCCTGGAGGATGGACTGGTTGGATCTTCTCGCAGTCCAAGGCACTCTCAGCACTTTCCTCCAACACCACAGCTCAAAAGCCTCTCTCTTCCTTCGCTCAGTCTTCCCGAAGGTCCAGCTCTCACATCCGTAGGTGACTACAGGGAAGACCATGGCTTTGACTAGGCAATGGATCTTGGTTGAAAGTGTGATGTCTCTACTCTTCACTATTATCATGCAGCAGCTGAGGGTGTGATCTATTGTTTCATCTGCTTCCTTGCAGAATCTACACTTGGGATTGTCGTCGACCTTTCAATTCTGGCTTTGATGGCCTTGGTTTGAATGGCTTGTTCTTGGGCTGCCAGAATCAGGCCCTCCTTGTCTCATTTTTCAAAGTTCCATTTGTGAGCCTCAAATAATAATAATAATAATAATAAGAAGAAGAATAAGAAGAAGAAGAAGAAGAAGAAGAGTAATTCCTTGGAAAGGGGACAAACACAGGGATGTGGCCAAAACAGGGGGAAATGGGGCACTGATCCCCATTAAAAGAAGTTTGTCCCCCAATGCAATCCCCCAAATTTCAAGCAATCCAGAACGGCAACCTTAAAAATCCATTTCCTGTCTCCCATGTTGTTTAACATCTACATGAAGCCGCTGGGAGAGATCATCCGGAGTTTCGGGGTACGGTGTCATCTGTACACGGATGATGTCAAACTCTGTCACTCCTTTCCACCTGCTACTAAGGAGGCTGTCGAGGTCCTGAACCGGTGCTTGCCCGCTGTAACGGTCTGGATGAGGGTGAACAAATTGAAATTGAATCCAGACAAGACAGAGGTCCTCCTGGTCAGTCGCAAGGCCGAACAGGGCATAGGGTTACAGCCTGTGTTGGACGGGGTCGCACTTCCCTTGAAGACGCAGGTTCGCAGCTTGGGTGTGACCTTGGACTCATTGCTGAGCCTGGAGCCCCAGGTCTCGGTGGTGACCAGGGGAGCATTTGCCAGCTGCGCCCGTACCTTGGGAAGTCTGACTTGGCCACGGTAGTCCACGCTCTGGTCACATCCCGCCTAGACTACTGCAACGCTCTCTACGTGGGGCTGCCCTTGAAGACGGCCCGGAAGCTTCAATTAGTCCAACGTGTGGCAGCCATGATTCTAACAGGAGCATACAACCCATTGAGAGCCATTGTACCAGCTCCACTGGCTGCCAATTTGCTACCGGGCTCAATTCAAGGTGCTGGCGTTGGCCTATAAAGCCCTAAATGGTTCCGGCCCAAGATACCTATCCGGCCGCATCTCGACCTACGAGCCCACCAGGACTTTGAGATCTTCCGGGGAGGCCCTGCTCTCGATCCCGCCTGCTTCACAAGCACGGCTGGCGGGGACAAGAGATAGGGCCTTCTCGGTGGTGGCTCCTCGGCTGTGGAACACCCTTCCCGTGGACATTAGACTGGCTCCTTCCCTGATGATATTCCGCAGGAAATTAAAGACTTGGTTGTTCGAGAAGGTGATCGAACAAGAAGTACAATGATTGGTAATGACTATAGAAATGGAACAACGGAAAATGATACTGGATTGTGGTTTGGATGATGAGATGACGCTGAATGGTTTTCATAGTACTGACGATGTTTTTGCATAATGCTGGATTGTGAATTGTTTTTATACTGTGTCCTGAATTTTGTTCTTCCTATGTTGTACACCGCTGTGAGTCGCCCCCGGGTTGAGAACATCGGTATATAAGCAAAGTAAATAAAATAAAATAAAATAAAATAAAATAAATAAATAAATAAATATAAAAAAAACCCAAAAAAGGGAAATGCGAAAGACTGCTCCAACTTCTGTACAGTGGCCCTTATTTCTCATGCCAGTAAGGTAATGCTCAAGATCCTGCAAGGAAGACTCCAGCAATACATGGAGCGAGAGTTGCCAGATGTTCAAGCTGGGTTTAGAAAAGGCAGAGGAACGAGAGACCAGATTGCCAATATCCGGATGCTGGAGAATGGAGAAAGGCAGGGAGTTTCAGAAAAACATCTATTTCTGACTACTCTAAAGACTTTGACTGTGTGGATCATAATAAATTGTGGCAAGTTCTTAGTGGGATGGGCATCCCAAGCCCCCTTCCCTCTCTCCTGAGGAATCTGTACAAGGACCAAGGAGCAACAGTCAGAACTCACCACGGAACAACAGACGGGTTCCAGATTGGGAAAGGCGTACGGCAAGGCTGCATCCTCTCACCCAACCTTTTTAACTTGTATGCAGAACACATCATGCGAGGATGTGCGGGGCTGGATGAATGCAAAGCTGGGGTGAAAATTGCTGGAAGAAACATTAACAACCTCAGATATGCAGATGACACCACTCTGATGGCCAAAAGCGAGGAGGAGCTGAGGAGCCTTCTAATCAAGGTGAAAGAAGAAAGCGCAAAAGCCGGGTTGCAGCTAAACGTCAAAAAAACCAAGATTATGGCAACAAGAATGATTGACAACTGGAAAATAGAGGGAGAAACCATGGAGGCCATGACAGACTTTGTATTTCTAGGTGCAAAGATGAGTGCAGATGCAGACTGTAGCCAGGAAATCAGAAGACGCTTCCTTCTTGGGAGGAGAGCAATGTCCAGTCTCGATAAAATAGTAAAGAGTAGAGACATCAGACTGGCAACAAAGATCCGCCTAGTCCAAGCCATGGTATTCCCTGTAGTCACCTACGGATGTGAGAGCTGGACCTTAGGGAAGGCTGAGCGGAGGAAGATCGATGCTTTTGAGCTGTGGTGTTGGAGGAAAGTGCTGAGAGTGCCTTGGACTGCGAGAAGATCCAACCAGTCCATCCTCCAGGAAATAAAGCCCGACTGCTCACTGGAGGGAAAGATACTAGAGGGAAAGCGGAAGTCCTTTGAATGCCACATCATGAGGAGACAGCAAAGCCTAGAGAAGACAATTATGCTGGGGAAAGTGGAAGGCAAAAGGAAGAGGGGCCGACCAAGGGCAAGATGGATGGATGGCATCCTTGAAGTGACTGGACTGACCTTGAGGGAGCTGGGGGTGGTAACAGCCGACAGGGAGCTCTGGCGTGGGCTGGTCCACGAGGTCACGAAGAGTCGGAGACGACTGAACAAATGAACAACAACAACAAAATAAATATAAATAAAGATAATAATAATAATAATCCCCATTAAAAGAAGTTTGTCCCCCAATGCAATCCCCCAAATTTCAAGCAATCCAGAACGGCAACCTTAAAAATCCATTTGCTCCAGTAGCAACTGGAACAATAGTAACAGAAAACTTTAGTATCCTCTTGGAAAAGGTACGGAACACAACTGCAAAATAAGGTGTCCTGGATCCTATTTATACCTGAGGATTGCAGAGTCTACCTGCTCATTGGTGTCCACAGGCCTGTTGTTTCCTGTGCTTAATTGCCAGGAGAAGAGACATAATCCTCCCCTACTCAACATCTGGGGAAAGCATATCATTAAAGGCTTCAAAGGCGGTTCCGCTGAATGCCTTTGCTCTGGATGCTGGCGAAAGCCCCAGGCAGAAGCAAAGGTAATGGTTTTGTGGTTTTGAAAGGGACCTCTAGGAGAAAAGAGGGATTTACGACTTTCCTTGTCAGTTGTGAAGGGCCTGTAATAAAAGATATGGAAAGTTTTACTCTGGGGAAGTCGGCTTCATGGGAACCGTGCACCAGGAAAGTTTCCTTCTTTCTTACACACTTCACAAACTAAAAGATTCAATTCTTAGGAACCCTTTTGGCAGAGAAGGCAGAAGATCTGGGGAGGCCCTGCTCTCGACCCCACCACTGTTACAAGTGGGGCTGATGGGGACGAGGAGCAGGGCTTTCTCAGTGGTGGCCCCTCGCCTGTGGAACTCACTCCCAGGGGAAATCAGAGCATCATCATCCCTCCTCTCCTTCAGGAGGAGGGTGAAGACATGGTTATGGGACCAGGCCTTTGGGCAACCAGGCAATTAAATAAGACAATCAGACAAGTAAGACCAGCAGGATTGATGAAGTGGAATCATCAATGAAGTGGAATCACCACACTCCGGGGCAGAGAGTTCCACTGCTGAACGGCTCTCACAGTCAGGAAGTTCTTCCTAATGTTCAGATGGAATCTCCTCTCTTGTAGTTTGAAGCCATTGTTCCGCGTCCTAGTCTCCAAGGAAGCAGAAAACAAGCTTGCTCCCTCCTCCCTGTGGCTTCCTCTCACATATTTATACATGGCTATCATATCTCCTCTCAGCCTTCTCTTCTTCAGGCTAAACATGCCCAGTTCCCTAAGCCGCTCCTCATAGGGCTTGTTCTCCAGACCCTTGATCATTTTAGTCGCCCTCCTCTGGACACATTCCAGCTTGTCAATATCTCTCTTGAATTGTGGTGCCCAGAATTGGACACAATATTCCAGATGTGGTCTAACCAAAGCAGAATAGAGGGGTAGCATTACTTCCTTAGATCTAGACACTATGCTCCTATTGATGCAGGCCAAAATCCCATTGGCTTTTTTTTGCCGCCACATCACATTGTTGGCTAAATGTTAAATGTTTTAATTACTTTATGTTATTACGGGCACCGAATCGTGCCGTTTGTAAACCGCCCTGATTCGCCCTCGGGCTGAGAATGGCGGTATATAAATATGGTAAATAAATAAATAAACAAAGTGAGAGCCATTGGATTAATGAGTTTTCGCCTTCGAAGTCTTTACTGTGGAAAGACTGGTTTTGCCTCCTTGCTTCTCAGTAGATAAATCACAACAGGCTGCTTTTGTTCGAACTCTGGATATATACATATCGAACCGTTCTTAAAATAGCCCTGCCGACACACCTGGATGACTCAGAGAAGGGCGTGGAGAAAAACAAGAACGTGAAAGCCTTCAAAGAGAGAGAGAGAGAGCCAGTCGCAGAGACAGAGTTGCCTTTTCCTGGCACAGTTTTCAGATCCCTTGTGTTATTTATTTATTTATTTATTTTATTACTAGCCGTCCCCTGTCAGCAACGCATGGCAGGGGACAGCTAACATTTAATTGTCCTTCTTTAGTGGTCCCTTTCAAATCTATGATACTATATCTCTCTCTGTGTGAATCATATCTATCTCTATTTATGGCTGGATGGCTCTTTGTCAGGAGGGCTTTGATAACATTTTCTTGCCCTGGTGAAGGGAGTTGGATTGTATGTGAACTATACATCCCAGCAACTACAACTCCCAAATGTCAAGGTCTATTTCCGTAAACTCCATCTGTGTTCATATTTGGGCATATGGAATATTCGTGCCAAGTTTGGTCCAGATCCATCATTGTTTGAGTCCACTGTGCTCTCTGGAGTTAGGTGAACTACAACTCCCAAACTCAAGGTCAGTGCCCACCAAACCCTTCTAGTGTTTTCTGTTGTTTATGGGAATCCTGTATGCCAAGTTTGGTTCAATTCCATCATTGCTTGAGTTCAAAATGCTCTTTGATTGTAAGTGAACTATAAATCCCAGTAACTACAACTCCCAAATGTCAAGGTCTATTTCCCTTAAGCTCCATTCATATTGGGGCATATGGAATATTCGTGCCAAGTTTGGTCCAGATCCATCATTGTTTGAGTCCACAGTGCTCTCTGGAGGTAGGTGAACTACAACTCCCAAACTCAAGGTCAATACCCACAAACCCTTCTAGTGTTTTCCGTTGGTCATGGGAGTCCTGTATGCTAAGTTTGGTTCAGTTCCATCATTGCTTGAGTTCAAAATGCTCTTTGATTGTAAGTGAACTATAAATCCCAGTAACTACAACTCCCAAATGTCTATTTCCCTTAAACTCCGTTCATATTTGGGCATATGGAATATGCGTGCCAAGTGTGGCCCAGAGCCATCATTGCTTGAGTCCACAGTGCTCTCTAGAGATAGGTGAACTACAACTCCCAAACTCAAGGTCAATACCCACAAACCCTTCTAGTGTTTTCCGTTGGTCATGGGAGTCCTGTATGCTAAGTTTGGTTCAGTTCCATCATTGCTTGAGTTCAAAATGCTCTTTGATTGTAAGTGAACTATAAATCCCAGTAACTACAACTCCCAAATGTCTATTTCCCTTAAACTCCGTTCATATTTGGGCATATGGAATATGCGTGCCAAGTGTGGCCCAGAGCCATCATTGCTTGAGTCCACAGTGCTCTCTAGAGATAGGTGAACTACAACTCCCAAACTCAAGGTCAATGCCCACCAAACCCTTCTAGTGTTTTCTGTTGGGAATCCTGTCTGCCAAGTTTGGTTCAATTCCATCATTGGTGGAGTTCAGAATGCTCTTTGATTGTAAGTGAACTATAAATCCCAACAAATACAACTCTCAAGTGATGAAATCAAATTTTTGGAATGACGATCACTCCTTGGGTTGTTAGGTGTATGCTGTCCAAATTTGGTGTCAATTCATCCAGTGGTTTTTGAGTTATGTTAATCCCACAAACGAACATTACATTTTATTTCTATAAATATTTTATTTATTTATATAGATTTTATTATGATTTTATTATATTATTATTAATACAGATTTTATTATTTCTATCACAAAGAGTAATTGCTGTTGACTTGGGAGCGAGTGGTGGTGGCTAAGTTTGGATACATCTCCCTTGTAGAATGAATCAAGTTTGATCATCAAGTTTGCAGACGACACCAAATTGGGAGGGATAGCCAATAGTCCAGAGGACAGGAGCAGAATTCAAAACGATCTTGACAGATTAGAGAGATGAAGGGCCAAAACTAACACAATGAAGTTCAACAGTGACAAATGCAAGATACTCCACTTTGGCAGAAAAAATGAAATGCAAAGATACAGAATGGGGGACAATGAGGCCTGGCTCGAGAGCAGTACGTGTGAAAAAGATCTTGGAGTCCTCGTGGACAACAAGTTAAACATGAGCCAGGAATGTGATGTGGCGGCAAAAAAAGCCGATGGGATTTTGGCCTGCATCAAGAGGAGCCTAGTGCCTAGATCTAAGGAAGTAATGCTACCCCTCTATTCTGCTTTGGTTAGACCACATCTGGAATATTGTGTCCAATTCTGGGCACCACAATTCAAGAGAGATATTGACAAGCTGGAATGTGTCCAGAGGAGAGCGACTAAAATGATCAAGGGTCTGGAGAACAAGCCCTATGAGGAGCGGCTTAGGGAACTAGGCATGTTTAGCCTGAAGAAGAGAAGGCTGAGAGGAGATATGATAGCCATGTATAAATATGTGAGAGGAAGCCACAGGGAGGAGGGAGCAAGCTTGTTTTCTGCTTCCTTGGAGACTAGGACGCGGAACAATGGCTTCAAACTACAAGAGAGGAGATTCCATCTGAACATTAGGAAGAACTTCCTGACTGTGAGAGCCGTTCAGCAGTGGAACTCTCTGCCCCGGAGTGTGGTGGAGGCTCCCTCTTTGGAAGCTTTTAAGCAGAGGCTGGATGGCCATCTGTCAGGGGTGATTTGAATGCAATATTCCTGCTTCTTGGCAGAATGGGGTTGGACTGGATGGCCCATGAGGTCTCTTCCAACTCTTTGATTCTATGATTCTATGATTCTATGATTCTATGAATGCAGTTTGACAGCCATGGCCCAACACTATGGAATCTTGGAAGTTGTAGTTTTACAAGGCCTTCTTTTCCAAATAGCGCCGCTGCTGCCTGACCAAACTACAATTCCCATGATTCCATAGCCTTGAGCCATGGCAATTCAAGTGGTGTCAAACTGCATTATTTCCACAGTGTAAATCCACCCTTGGTTATGGAGAACTTTCAAGGAGCTGTCCAAGGTGCTGAACTATGAACCTGCCCCTTGGACAACTCTTCTAAAGCTTGGGTGAAAACCTGCCATGGACACCTCTAATTGCAGGTGCCTGGCCCATAGAATAAATACTGGATTTTCTAATATATCGTAGCATGGATTATTTATTTATTGGGTCAGGAGTGAACAATGGAGTGCTCATCTCCATTTCTAAGCCAAAGAGCATTGTCTGTACACACCTCCAAGGTCATGCGGCCGGCATGACTGGCCGGCATGCAGCGCTGTACCTATTGATCTACTCACATTTGCATGTTTTCATAGGATCATGGAATCATAAAGTTGGAAGAGACCTCATGGGCCAACCAGTCCAACCTCATTCTACCAAGATGCAGGAGAATTGCGTTTAAAGCACCCCTGACAGATGGCCATCCAGCCTCTGTTTTAAAGCTTCCAAAGAAGGAGCCTCCTCCACACTCCGGGGCAGAGAGTTCCACTGCTGAACGGCTCTCACAGTCTCCTCATGTTAAGGTGGAATCTCCTTTCCTGTAGTTTTGAAGGCATTGTTCCATTGCGTCCTAGTCTCCAGGGCGGCAAAAAACAAGCTTGCTCCCTCCTCCCTGTGGCTTCCTCTCACATATTTATCCATCAGGTCTTCTCTCAGCCTTCTCTTCTTCAGGCTAAACATGCCCAGCTCTTTAAGCCACTCCTCATAGGGCTTGTTCTCCAGACCCTTGATCTTTTTAGTTGCCCTCCTCTGGACACATTCCAGTCAATATCTCCCTTCAATTGTGATGCCCAAAATTGTACACAATATTCCAGGTGTGGTCTAAACAAAGCGAAATAGAGCATGGGGAGCAGGACTTCCCTGGATCTAGACTCTATGCTCCTCTTGATGCAGGCCAAAATCCCATTGGCTTTTTTTGCTGCCGCATCACATTGTTGGCTCATGTTTAACTTATTGTCCACGAGGACTCCAAGATCTTTTTCACACGTACTGCTCTCGAGACATGCATTGTCCCCCATTCTGTATCTCGGGCAAGAAGTGTCTTCAGTGCACACATCTCCAGTCTGACTGATTGCTACACTTTATGAAGCTATTTTATTTACCATATCAGAGGTGAATCGAGGGTCCCGTTGTAATGTATTTTAAAAAACACAGTTTTAAGATCTTGGCATGATACTAAATATCCTTTGACCAGTATCTGGCCCCTTGGAGCGCCTCTGGTGTTGGTATAAGAAGGTCCTTCATTGTGCATGTAGCAAGGCTCAGGCTGCTTTGTAGTAGGTGGTCTGTGGTTTGCTCTTCTCCACACTCGCATGTTGTGGATTCCACTTTGTAGCCCCATTTCTTAAGGTTGGCTCTGCATCTCGTGGTGCCTGAGCACAGTCTGTTCAGCGCCTTCCAAGTCGCCCAGTCCTCTGTGTGCCCAGCGGGGAGTCTCTCATTTGGTATCAGCCATTGAGTGAGGTTCTGGGTTTGAGCCTGCCACTGTTGGACTCTTGCTTGCTGAGATGTTCCAGCGAGTGTCTCTGTAGATCTTAGAAAACTATTTATTGATTTAAGTCGCTGGCGTGCTGGCTGATATCCAAACAAGGGATGAGCTGGAGATGTCACTGCCTTGGTCCTTTCACTATTGGCTGCTACTTCCTGGTGGATGTTAGGAGGTGCAGTACTGGCTAAACAGTATAATTTCTCCAGTGGTGTAAGGCTAGAAATAATATCATACGAAAGCTGACTGGCACAACCTGGGGATCACAACCAGAGATAGTGAAGACATCTGCCCTTCTACTTTGCTACTCTGCTACTGAGTACGCATTCCCAGTGTGGAATACATCTCACCATGCTAAAATGGTGCATGTGGCTCTTAATGAGACATGCCGCATTATCATGGAGTCTGTGCCCTATACCACTGTAGTATGGATCAGACCAAGATTTTGGTCCATAAAAACAAAGTCTACACTTCTCTAATATAATCTAAGGCTTGAATAGGCATTCATACATTCCAGGAGTTCAAACCACGAACAAGAAATCTTCCAAGCAAAGCTTCCACGAAACAAGGACGAGAACTACACTTGATTCCAACAATGCTTCATCTGACTATATTTCCCATACTTGGGACTTTTATCCCCTTGTTAAGCTATTTCACGCACTCAGGAATTGGTTTCGCTTTACTTGAGATCCGCTTATCATTTTCTGTCGGAGCCTGGCAGAACGCCAAAGGCACTATTCGGCCTGTCTGTTTTGACTAATTTCCTCTCACCTATCTATTTGCTCATTAAGTCTTTCAGCTGGGCCAGGTGTCCAATTGTTTTCAAGTCCCAAATCCTGGGAACCCTCTGGTAGCAATTCAGGGTGTACACTATCATTCTCACACCCTTCAGGGACATTCTCATGGGAAACTACACTTTGCACAGAAGTCTCCTGGTCCTTCTCTGCATCAGTATTATTGACCAAACCATTGTCATCTTGAAATTCATTGGCATCACTTCCCACATTCAAAGCACCCTGATCCTGACACACAATCACAGTCTGAACTCCAACACCATCGTTTAGTGTAGATGTCATGATGGAAACTTAGCAACAGACAATTCTGTTTTGACTATAAAAGGAAACCCATCTGAAATAGGTGAGTGATAGATAGTTAATACGGAATCATGTCTGAGCATGTTACGACATTCCTTCTTTCCAAGCACAAACTGCTCTTATAGTGGCTGCGCTGTTCATTTGTTGCACCGTATCATTACAAAACCTTTAATGGGTTTTCATGTTCATATGTTCCTATGTCTATTGAAGACATTTTACACACGGCGGCTTTGCCAATTTTCTTTTACAGGACTACTTTGGAACCGAGTCTCTGCTGCTACATGTAATAATTATTTAGACAAAGGAGTCAATTTCTCCCCAGGTATTTTCAGTTTCCGGGTGTAGTTGTGTTACAACACAAAGAATCCACACAGAAGCATGGTGCCAATTAGAAATCTGACCCCTCATAATCTTATATCCTCTTCAGGTGTATCTTTGGTGTTGTTCATTCGTTCAGTCGTCTCCGACTCTCGTGACCTCATGGACCAGCCCACGCCAGAGCTCCCTGACGGCCGTCACCACCCCCAGCTCCTTCAAGGTCAGTCCAGTCACTTCAAGGATGCCATCCATCCATCTTGCCCTTGGTCGGCCCCTCTTCCTTTTGCCTTCCACTTTCCCCAGCATCATTCCCTTCTCTAGGCTTTGCTGTCTCCTCATGATGTGGCCAAAGGACTTCAACTTTGTCTCTAGTCTCCTTCCCTCCAATGAGCAGTTGGGCTTTATTTCCTGGAGGATGGACTGGTTGGATCTTCTCGCAGTCCAAGGCACTCTCAGCACTTTCCTCCAGCACCACAGTTCAAAAGCATCGATCTTCCTTCGCTCAGCCTTCCCTAAGGTCCAGCTCTCACATCTGTAGGTGACTACAGGGAAGACCATGGCTTTGACTAGGCAATGGATCTTTGTTGCCAGTCTGATGTCTCTGCTCTTTACTATTTGATCGAGATTGGACCTTGCTCTCCTCCCAAGAAGGAAGCGTCTTCTGATTTCCTGGCCACAGTCTGCATCTGCAGTAATCTTTGCACCTAGAAATACAAAGTCTGTCACGGCCTCCACGATTTCTCCCTCTATTTTCCAGTTGTGAATCATTCTTGTTGCCATAATCTTGGTTTTTTTGATGTTTAGCTGCAACCCGGCTTTTGCGCTTTCTTCTTTCACCTTGATTAGAAGGCTCCTCAGCTCCTCCTCGCTTTCGGCCATCAGGGTGGTATCATCTGCATATCTGAGATTGTTAATGTTTCTTCCAGCAATTTTCACCCCAGCTTTGCATTCCTCAAGCCCCGCACATCCTCGCATGATGTGTTCTGCATACAAGTTTAAAAGGTTGGGTGAAGACTCCAGCAAGACATGGAGCGAGAGTGGCTAGATGTTCAAGCTGGGTTTAGAAAAGGCAGAGGAACGAGAGACCGGATTGCCAATATCCGGATGCTGGAGAATGGAGAAAGGCAGGGAGTTTCAGAAAAACATCTACTTCTGCTTCATTGACTACTCTAAAGCCTTTGACTGTGTGGATCATAATAAATGGTGGCAAGTTCTGGGTGGGATGGGCATGCCAAGCCCCCTTCCCTCTCTCCTGAGGAATCTGTACAAGGACCAAGGAGCAATAGTCAGAACTGACCACGGAACAGGAGACGGGTTCAAGATTGGGAAAGGCGTACGGCAAGGCTGCATACTCAGGTGTATCTACACTGTTGAATTAATGCACTTTGACACCACTTACTGCCATGGCTCAATACTATAGAATCTTGAACGTTGTAGTGTGGTGGGGCACCTGCATTGCTGGCAGAGAAAGCTCAGGATCTTCCCAGTATTCCACAGCAATAGCAGTGAAAGTGGTATCAAACTGCAGTAATTCACAGAGAAGATGCACCATTCTCCTTCTTCGTATTCTCGCTAAGTTTTTCTTTGATTTGTTCTGCTGTTAATTATATTTCTATACTGCAATTAACACAGTGGTTCTCAACCTTTCTAAAGCCGTGACCCCTAAATACAGTTCCTCATGTTATGGTGACCCCCAACCATAAAATTATTTTCATTATTTTCATTGCTACTTTAGAACTGTAATTTCACAACTGTTATGAATCATAATGTAAATATCTGATATGCAGGATGTATTTTAATTGTTACAAATTGAAACTAATTAAAGCATAGTGATTAATCACAAAAACAATACGTTTGGGGGAGTATGGACAATGGATGATGGGATTTGCAGTACCTTCAACCGATTCAGCTCTGACTTCCCCAGACCACTGAGACCCCCCACAAATTACAGAACTGGACCAAACTTGGCACAGAGAACCCACATGACCAACAGAAAATACTGGAGGTCCCCAACTGGAGAGGAGGAGGAGGAAGAAGAGCTCAGAGGAGAAGGGCGAGTGCAAGCCTCGCTACTCCTGCTGCCCCACGCTCCTCTCACCCTTATCGAAGCTTCCACCAGCGGCGGAGGCCTCAAAGGGTGTGAGAAGAGGGTGGCACAGGGCGGCAGAACCAGCGAGCCTTGTCCTCCTTCTCTTCCACGGTCTTCCCCCTCCTCCTCTCCGTTTGGAGGTCCCCAAATGGAGAGGAGGAGGAGGAAGAGCCCAGAGGAGAAGGGCGAGTGCAAGCCTCGCTGCTCCTTCTGCCCCACGCTCCTCTCGCTCTTTTGGAGGCTTCCACCAGCGGTGGACGCCTTTAAGGGGGCGAGAAGAGGGTGGTCCCGGTACCTGGCCGCTATTTTGGGAGTCAGAGGGGGTGGGGCCAAAGGAGGCAACCTCGCGACCCCTCTGAAATGGCCAGGTGACCCCTCGGGGGGTCGCGACCCCCAGGTTGAGAACCGTTGAATTAACATATAATTTTCCTAAATTACGAAGCATGCACGCCTGCTGGCTAGCCCTCACTGTAGAGTTTACAAACAATGTTCCTCAAGACAATCTAAACCTATATAACTTATGAAAGGAAGCATAAGCAAGGCATTCATTATCTTTCCGGTCTTGTATAGAAGCATTTTTCCACGTGATAATAAAAGAATCATTGAACAGTCAAACCATTTAATAATGGAACAAATCACCCTCCTCTGACTTAGTACTTAGTTACTCGTAATAACAAATAATTAGGATAAGTAATTAGCAAATGCACTTATTGCTTTCAAGACCGTTAGGTGAAGATGCCAGGTTTTGCTAATAATCTTCCCTATAAAATAATTTAGGGGAAACTAATTTTTAGCATTAATATAATGCTTTATGCGTCATAGACCTGTCAGTAGCTTATGACACTGTAAATCATTGCTTCCTCACAAAGGATTACCACCTCACCCACTTCATAGGGAATCTGCTACAAAACAGGAGCTTTTTTGTTGAGTTCCAGGGCCAGAGAAGCAGATGGCGGAAACAGAACGCTTTGCCTCAGGGAGTGTTTTTTATTATTATTATTATTTTAAAATAGTTTTTATTGAAATATTTGAAAATAACAGCGAAAGAGGGTGATGTTGGGGTTCAGCCTGATCCTGATCTGTGTGAACAGGATTCTCCGATAGTTTTTCAAAATGAGCAAGCTTTCCCTGACCCTGACAGTGGGGAATCTGTTGTTGATACAGAGCTCAGTGGGAATGAAAATGAAACCCAACAGTTAGAAGAGAATGTTTTGGAAGTTAGCCGTGATATCTCCCCACCTGGGCTAGATAATGAGCTCCGGAGAGAACAGATAGTGAGAGATAGATTTGTCTCCCAGTCTGTATGAAGGTCACAGCGGCTTCAGCAAAAAGAGACAGAAAAGTCAAGGGGTGTTTCTAAGAATAGCTTCTTTGGTTTAAGAGCATCCCTGCCAGGTGCTTCTTTAGGTCAAGCAACGTTTGGGACTGTGGCTGGTCTTGGCAGAATTCCTGTGTTCCATGGCCAGTAATCCCAGAGGCTTCTGTTTCCAAGTTCATGGTTAGTAAAAGGCTAACAGAATCTTGGTTATTGTTTTGTGGCTTTTGAAGTTTTACTCAAGTTCAGAGATTCTATTGACTCCTGTGTTTTTCTGTGTTTTTTTTTTTACTCTGCATTTACCTTTCTTTTGTAACCAATTTTTCATCAATAAACAAGGATTGCTTTTCCTACAGTCCAGAGTGGTGGATTTAATCTTATGGTCTTGTTTCTTGAACTGGGATGCAACAGGTGAATATTTAAGAAGAAGATAGCAAAGTAGGAAAAAATAGAAAAAACACCTCCCCTCCCCCAAGTCTAAAAAAAGAGCCAAAAAAATCACAAGTAAGAAGAAAAAACCAAAAAAAACCCAATAAAAATAAAATGCAAAATGTGCAAAAAGTAAAAAACTAGAAAAAGATAAAAAACAAATATTAAAAAGAATATAATTAAAAAATTGACTTCCATCTCTACATCAGGTGTTGTGTCCTCAATAATGTTCCCATTGTAATCACATCAAAATATTCCTCTTATTTACTTCTTTCTCTTTCGTAATTTTCATATAGAGTCCAATCTGTCCTCTTTATCGGATTCCAGGTATTCTTTTTCAAGAAAAAAGTTAATTCATCCATTTCTCTTATTTCTCTTACTTTCCCTAACCATTCTTCAATGGTAGGGATATCTTGCTGCTTCCAAAGTTTTGCCAAAGATATTCTCGCCACCGTCATAATATAAGTAAATAATCTATCTTCATTATCATCTAGACGCAGGTTCGCAGTTTGGGTGTGATCCTGGACTCATCGCTGAGCCTGGAACCCCAGGTTTCGGCGGTGACCAGGGGAGCATTCGCACAGTTAAAACTCGTGCGCCAACTGCGCCCATACCTTGGGAAGTCTGACTTGGCCACGGTAGTCCACGCTCTGGTTACATCCCGTCTAGACTACTGCAACGCTCTCTACGTGGGGTTGCCTTTGAAGACGGCTCGGAAGCTCCAATTAGTCCAACGGGCGGCAGCCATGATACTAACAGGAGCGGAGCGCAGGGAGCATACAACTCCTCTGCTGCACCAGCTCCACTGGCTGCCGATTTGCTACCGGGCTCAATTCAAAGTGCTGGCATTGGCCTTTAAAGCCCTAAACGGTTCTGGCCCAACCTACCTATCCGAACGTATCTTGGCCTATCAGCCCACCAGGACCCTAAGATCTTCTGGGGAGGCCCTGTTCTCTATCCCGCCTGCTTCACAGGTGCGGCTAGCGGGGACGAGAGACAGGGCCTTTTCTGTGGTGGCCCCTCGGCTTTGGAACGCCCTTCCCATGGAGGTAAGATCAGCCCCCTCGCTGATGGTGTTTCGAAAAAGATTGAAGACCTGGATGTTCGAACAGGCATTTGGTTAATTCGGTGCAATGAATTTGATGATTAAAGGATTGGTAATATGGACGACGAAACTGGATCACGATTTTAGTCAGGAGATGCATTGGATTGTTATTGATGGGCCAATATTGTGTATTGTGTATGATGTTTTTTATGGTTTTAACTGAATACTGTTGATTGTTGTATTTTGTTGTAAACCGCGTTGAGTCGCCAGTTAGGCTGAGAAACAGCGGTATACAAGTACAGTAATAAATAAATAATAAATAACTAAATAGTTGTAATTCCAAATCCGTAAAACCTAATAGATAATATTCAGGTTTTTTCTTAAATACTCTCTTCGGGATTTTTTGTGTCTCATCATGAACCATCAGCCAATATTTCTCTGTTTCTTTGCATGTCCACCACATATGATAAAAAGTGCCTATTTGGTGACAACCCTTCCAGCATTTAGCAGAAGAATTTTTGTTTATTAAAGATAATTTCTTTGGAGTGATACATTTTTATCCAATTTTCTTTTAAATCTGTTGCATACACATATTTCAGTTTTTTGTTCCACATCTGCTCCCACTGGGAGTGTTCTTGCTCCATCAATGTTTAACATCTACACAAACGACCAAGTGGCCGGCTTCTAGTCAAAGGACATTTAGTATCATGGTGTTAGAGACTGGGAACAAGTTTAACTTTGTGTTTTTAAATACGTTATAACTGTGCCCTCAATTTGTTTCTGACACGATAAATAAATAATGGGAACGCTTACGGGTTATCTTCTAATCCTTGAAGAGTTGTTGTTGTTATTTCCTGAATGCAACTGTCAAAATGGGAAACAATTGGCCCAAAGCTCTTTCCAAGTAGTCTTACTAGATGCACTCCATCTTCTTGGTTTTTGCAGTGAACAATTGCAACCAGTTTTAAGCCTTCGTTACTCCTGCCAACAATTAATTTTGCTGAAGCAGGACAGAACAGATCAGGTGTCAGTCAAACGTATGCATTACCTAACATTGGCTTTGCATTCTCATTTCAAATTCTCAGATAAAATCCTGTTCCAAAGCCAATGTTATGCAAGGAGAGAATACAGATGGCTTAGGTACACTTTTACATTAAAATGATTTTTGAAGGCCTCCATTTTTCCTCTCCCACTATATAAAGGAATGCTTTGTTTCAACTGTATGCTAATTTAAATAGTGAAATGTGTGCCTTTATGTCATTTCTTGGCCCCACAAATATAGTAGGGTTTGCTTCAGAGGTTTGCCATTCTCATCTTCAGAAATAAAGCCAACCACAACTGATATTTCCAGTCTCCCTTCCAGATACTAACCAAGCCTGGCCTTACTGAACTTCCAGAATCTTTTATTTGAGAATTACTTGAAATCATGAGGGTTATCCGGAAAGTAAGATTACACGTTGTTTTTTTTTTTAAAAAAAAAAACAAAACAAAGAATTACCATTAAAGCCTTGGCAGACCATGCAAAAAGAATCTGTGAACCCCACCTTCTCCAAGATGAACTGAACCACCTCAACTGGGCTCTCCTGGCCAATGGATACTCCACCTCAGACATCAGAAGAGCGGCAAGACCAAGAACAAGCCACGAGAGTCAAGACGAAGATCCACCCAGAGGAAAAGTGTTCCTGCCATACATCAAGGGAACCACTGACCGCAGAGGGAAGCTGATGAGGAAACACAACATACGAACTATCTACAGACCCACCAAGAAAATCCAACAAATGCTCCGTTCAGCAAAGGACAAGAGGGATCCTCTCACCTCTGCAGGAGTCTACCGTATTCCATGCAGCTGTGGACAAGTCTACAGAGGGACCACCAAACGCAGCAGCATTGCCCAAACACGAATCAAGGAACATGAAAGGCACTGCAGACTACTTCAACCAGAGAAGTCAGCCATAGCAGAGCACCTGATGAACCAGCCTGGACACAGCAGATTATTTGAGAACACAGAAATGCTGGACCACTCCAACAACCACCATGTCAGACTACACAGAGATGCCATTGAAATCCACAAGCATGTGGACAATTTCAACAGAAAGGAGGAGACCATGAAAATGAACAAAATCTGGCTACCAGTATTAAAAAACTCTAAAATTGCAACAGCAAAATAGCAGAGAGGAAACAACCAGGCACATCTTAACACCTCTCAACAGAACATTTTCCCAGGCTCAGCCAGGCCTTCAAATGCTAATGAAGGTGGTCAGCTGAAACATTCACACCTAGCTTCAGCAGAGAGCTCTTTGCCCCACCCCAGCCATTCCACAGATATATAAACCCATTGTTCTAATTCCAACAGACCTCACTACCTCTGAGGATGCTTGCCATAGATGCAGGCGAAACGTCAGGAGAAATGCCTCTAGAACATGGCCCTATAGCCCGAAAAAACCTACAAGAACCTAGTGATTCCAGCCATGAAAGCCTTCGACAATACAAGAATTACTATGTTTTGATAAAACTGACATGGATATTACATTATTTTTCCGCATAATCACCATTCAGTTCAATACATTTTGTCATCCGTGGGATGAGGTTTTGATGCCTGTGTCATAGAAGTTTCCCTCTGCCTTTTCCAGCCAGTTTGTCACTTCAATTTTCGCCTCCTCGTTGTCGAAAAAGTGTTTTCCACCCAGGTGTTCCTTTAATTTAGTGAACAGTTGATAGTAACTGGGTGCGAGATCAGGGCTGTGAGACAGGTGGTTTAAAACATCCCAACCCAATGAAGTCAACCACTCTTGTGCTGCATGAGCGGTGTGCGGACGTGCATTGTCACAAAGAAGACAGACTCACGCCGTCAGCATCCCACCACGTTTGTTTTGGATGGCTCTGCAAAGTGTCTTCATATCACAATATATTCCATATCCATTTGTTCACATGCTGTCTTGACCTTACATCCTCTCCATAAACTGAAACAATTTTGCAATTAATTGCAACAGCGTTCATGCCCTTCGCATTTAGTTAGCATATTACAGCATGAACTTCACACTTGGAGAAAAACAGAATGAGGATGCTCATCTCTAACTTTCACCACAACGCCAGTTGATGAGCTACTGATGACTGGCACTGCTCGTTCGCTTCTGCTGACTTCCCATTACATGGCAGTGATACCAACTTCCCCTGGGAAAATTCCCCACAACAGCTACATGCCTTGTATCCTTACTTCCCGGATATCCCTCGTACAGTGTGAACTTCAGACTTGGAGAAAAACAGAATGAGGATGCTCATCTCTAACTTTCACCACAACGCCAGTTGATGAGCTACTGACGACTGGCACTGCTCGTTCGCTTCTGCTGACTTCCCATTACATGGCAGTGATACCAACTTCCCCAGGGAAAATTCCCCACAACAGCTACATGCCTTGTATCTTTACTTCCCGGATATCCCTCGTACAGTGTGAACTTCAGACTTGGAGAAAAACAGAATGAGGATGCTCATCTCTAACTTTCACCACAACGCCAGTTGATGAGCTACTGACGACTGGCACTGCTCGTTCGCTTCTGCTGACTTCCCATTACATGGCAGTGATACCAACTTCCCCTGGGAAAATTCCTCATGACAGCTACATGCCTTGTATCCTTACTTCCTGGATATCCCTCGTAAAGCGTGAACTTCACACTTGGAGGGAAACGGAATGATTTTATGATTAATCTATATAAATAAAAATGTAATGTTTATTTGTGGGATTAACAGAACTCATAAACCACTGGACGAATTGACACCAAATTTGGACACAATACACCTAACAATCCAATATATGTTCTTCACTCAAAAAAAATGATTTTGTCATTTGGGAGTTGTAGTTCCTGGGATTTATAGTTCACCTACAATCAAAGAGCATTCTCTACCAATGATGGAATTGAACCAAACTTGGCACACAGGACTCCCATGACCAACAGAAAATACTGGGTTTGGTGGGCAGTGTCCTTTGTTTTTGGAGTTGTAGTTCACCTACATCCAGGTAGATAACTGTGGACTCAAACAATGATGGATCTGAACCAAACTCTACAAGAATACTCAATATGCCCAAATGTGAACATTGGTGGTGTTTGGGGAAAATAGCATCTTGACATTTGGGAGTTGTAGTTGCTGGGATTTATAGCTCATATACAATCAAAGAGCATTCTGAACCTCACCAACAATAGAATTGAACCAAATTTGGCACACAGTTCTCCCTTGACAAACAGAAAATACTGGAAGGGTTTGGCGGGCAGTGTCCTTTGGTTTTGGAGTTGTAGTTCACCTACATCCAGGTAGATCACTGTGGACTCAAACAATGATGGATCTGGACCAAACTCTACAAGAATACTCAATATGTCCAAATGTGAACACTGGTGGTGTTTGGGGAAAATAGCATCTTGACATTTGGGAGTTATAGTTGCTGGGATTTATAGTTCACATACAATAAAAGAGCATTCTCTACCAACGATGGAATTGAACCAAACTTGGCACACAGTTCTCCCATGACCAACAGAAAATACTGGAAGGGTTTGGTAGGCAGTGTCCTTTGGTTTTGGAGTTTTAGTTCACCTACACCCAGGTAGAGCACTCTGGACTCAATGATGGATCTGGACCAAACTCTACACAAATACTCAATATGGCCAAATGTGATGGTGTTTGGGAAAAATAGAATCTTGACATTTGGGAGCTGTAGTTGCCTGGATTTATAGTTCACCTACAATCACGGAGCACTCTGAACCCCACCAATGATAGAATTAAGCTACACCTCCCACACAGAACCCCCATGTGGGACACAGCAATGCATGGCAGGAGACAGCTAGTTAATGTATAAAATAGTATAAAGGTTTCCCCTTGACATTAAGTCTAATCTTCTATATATATATAAATGTTCTGCGCATAATGAGTACCTTAAAAACAAAAGAACCAATGAACAAAATCACACCAAATAGGGCAACAAAATTTCTCACAACACAAGGAGTGACCATCACTCAAAAATTGTGATTTTGTCATTTGGGAGTTATAGTTGCTGGGATTTATAGTTCACCTACAATCAAAGAGCATTCTGAACCCCAACAACGATGGAATTGAACCAAACTTGGCACGCAGAACTCCCATGACTAACAGAAAATACTGGAAGGGTTTGGTGGGCAGCGTCCTTTGGTTTTGGAGTTGTAGTTCACCTACATCCAGGTAGAGCACTGTGGATTCAATGATGGATCTGGACCAAACTCTACACAAATACTCAATATGGCCAAATGTGAACTCTGGAGGTGTTTGGGGAAAATAGAATCTCGACATTTGGGAGTTGTAGTTGCCGAGATTTATAGTTCACCTACAATCAAAGAGCATTCTGAACCCCACCAACGATGGAATTGAACCAAACTTGGTACACAGTTCTCCCATGACCAACAGAAAATACTGGAAGGGTTTGGTGGGCTTTGACCTTGAGTTTGGGAGTTGTAGTTCACCTACATCCAGAGATCACTGTGGACTCAATCAATAATGGATCTGGACCAAACTTGGCACAAGCACTCAATATGCCCAAATATGAACACAGATGGAGTTGGGGGGGGGGGTGTCGGAAGACCTTGACATTTGGGAGTTGTAGTCACTGGGATTCACGGTTCACCTACAATCAAAGAGCATTCTGAAACCCACCAATGACAGAATCGGGGCAAACTTCCCACACAGAACTCCCATGACCAACAGAAAATACTTAAGGCCATCCAATCCAACTCCCTTCATCAGGGCAAGAAAATGTAAACAAAGTCCTCCTGACAAAGAGCCATCCAGCCATAGATATAGATAGATATGATTCACACACACATAGATATAGTATCATAGATTTGAAAGGGACTCTTAAAGAAGGACAATGATATGTTGCATGTTCCAGGGTGGGCAAACCAGGCACTCTCCACATCAACTTGGCATGAATACTCAATATGCCCAAATGTTAACACTGGTGGAGTTGGAGGAAAATAGACCTTGACATTTGGGAGTTGTAGTTGCTGGGATTTATAGTTCACCTACAATCAAAGAGCATTCTGAACTCCACGAACGACAGAAGCAGGGCAAACCTCCCACACTGAACCCCATGATCAACAGAAAATACTTAAGGCCATCCAATCCAACTCCCTTCAGCAGGGCAAGAAAACGTAATCAAAGTCCTCCTGACAAAGAGTCATCCAGCCATAGATATAGCTTGGCTCTCTTTGGAGTTCTTTTTCCTCTCTTTTGCAGCCCTGGAAGGAAGCTGAGGAGGAAGGAGGAGAGGGAAACCGGGACATTAAAAAAAAAAACAACAGTGGGGAAAGTGGGAAGGCGGGGGAAGTAATGTGGGCAGGTGTGGAAAGAGGCGGGGAAGGGCTGAGGGAGGAGGCAGGCACCTGAGGGCCCGCCCTCTCTCTCCTTCCTTCCTTCTCGAGGGTTGGTTTCGCCTTTCCTCGCCTTCCTCGCCCGGAAACTCTTCCCTCGGCCGCCACGTTGCCTCACAGAGGGAGCAGGCGGCGATGGAAGGCTCATTCTCCTCAGAAAGAGAAGAAGGCGAAGAGGATTAAGGGAACGCGGCCTTCCCTGAAGAGGACAGAGCGCTGACTGACTTTCCCGCACTTTTTCTTCACACCCCCCCTCCCCCCGTTCCCTCAGCGCCCCCTTTGTCGACCAACCAATCAGGTGAGTCCTCTCTATCCTTTCAACCAATCAGGGGGCTCCTTGGCGCCCCTCCGCGGCTCCCCGGAGACCCCGTAGCGGGGTTCTCACAGGGGAGGGGGAGCGTTGCCGTGGCAACCGGGGTTCGCTCTGTATTTTTGTTTGTTTCCCTCAGGCCTTCTTCTGAGGGAGTCACACTCTCTCAGCCTCAGAGGAAGGCCACTTCTATTGTATTATATCAGGGTTTCTCAACCTTAGGAGGGTGTATTAGAGGGGTCGCCAAAGACCATTAGAAAACACAGTAATTTCTAGGTTCTTGTGGGTTTTTTCGGGCTATAGAGCCATGTTCTAGAGCAGTGTTTCTCAACCTGGGGGTCGGGACCCCTGAGGGGGTCGCGAGGGGGTGTCAGAGGGGTCACCAAAGACCATCAAAAACACAATATTTTCTGTTGGTCATGGGGGTTCTATGTGGGAAGTTTGGCCCAATTCTATCGCTGATGGGATTCAGAATGCTCTTTCATTGTGAGCTATAAATCCCAGCAACTACCAACTCCCAAATGTCAAGGTCTATTTTCCCCAAACTCCACCTGTGTTCACATTTGGGCATATTGAGTATTCGTGCCAAGTTTGATCCAGGTCTATTATTGTTTGAGTCCACAGTGCTCTGGATGCAGATGAACAACTCCAAAACTCAAGGTCAATGCCCACCAAACACTTCCAGTATTTTCTCTTGGTCATGGAAGTTCTGTGCACCAAGTTTGGTTTGATTCCATCATTGCTGGAGTCCAGAATGATTGTAGGTGAACTATAAATCCCAGTAACTACAACTCCCAAATGACAAAATCAATTCTCCCTCCAACCCCACCAGTATTGAAATTTGGCATATTAGGTAAGGTAAGGTAAAAGTTTTCCCCTGACATTAAGTCCAGCCATGTCCAAGACTGGGGGTTGGTGCTCAATTTCTAGGCCGAAGAGCTGGTGTTGTCCATAGACTCCTCCAAGGCCGACATGACTGCATGGAGCTCCGTTATTGGGTATTTGTGCCAACTTTGGTCTAATGAATGAAAATTCATCATGCATTTCAGATATTTTTGTTACAATTCATAACAGTAACAAATTACCGTTAGAAAGTAGCAACAATAATTATTTTATGGTTGGGGGTCACCACAACATGAGGCGTCATATTAAGGGGTCACGGCATTAGTAAGGTTGAGAAACATTGTTCTAGAGGCATTTCTCCTGACGTTTCGCCTGCATCTATGGCAAGCATCCTCAGAGGTAGTGAGGTGAAGTCACCGCACTACCTCTGAGGATGCTTGCCATAGATGCAGGTGAAACGTCAGGAGAAATGCCTCTAGAACATGGCCCTATAGCCACCTCACTACCTCTGAGGATGCTTGCCATAAATGCAGGCAAAACATCAGGAGAAATGCCTCTAGAACATGGCTCTACAGCCCGAAAAAACCCACAAGAACCTAGTGATTCCAGCCATGAAAGCCTTCGACAATACAGAGTAATTTCTGTTGGTCATAGGGGTTCTGTGCGGGAAGTTTGGCACAATTCTATCATTGGTGGGGTTCAGAATGCTCTTTGATTGACCTTGAAGGAGCTGGGGGTGGTGATGGCCGACAGGAAGCTCTGGCATGGGCTGGTCCTTGAGGTCACAAAGAGTCGGAGACGACTGAACGAATGAACAACAACAACCACCATTTGGGCATATTGAGTATCCGTATCAAGTTTGGTCCAGATCCGTCATTGTTTGAGTCCACAGTGCTCTCTGGATGTAGGTGAACTACAACTCCAAAACTCAAGGTCAATGCCCACCAAACCCTTCCAGTATTTTCTGTTGGTCATGGGAGTTCTGTGTGCCAAGTTTGGTTCAATTCCATTGATGGTGGAGTTCAGAATGCTCTTTGATTGTAGGTGAAGTATACATCCCAGCAACTACAACTCCCAAATGTCAAGGTCTGTTTTCCTCAAACTCCACCAGTATTCACATTTGAGCATATTGAGTATCTGTGTCA
This sequence comes from Anolis sagrei, assembly GCF_037176765.1. NCBI lineage: Eukaryota > Metazoa > Chordata > Lepidosauria > Squamata > Anolidae > Anolis > Anolis sagrei. Next base: position 31,665,398 of record NC_090030.1, on the reverse strand, counting down.
AGTTTGGTCCAGATCCATCATTGTTTGAGTCCAGAGTGCTCTCTGGATGTAGGTGGACTACAACTCCAAAACTCAAGGTCAATGCCCACCAAACCCTTCCAGTATTTTCTGTTGGTCATGGGAGTTCTGTGTGCCAAAGAGCATTCTGAACTCCACCAACAATAGAATTGGGCCAAACTTGGCACAGAGAACCCCCAAACTAACAGAAAATACTGTGTTTTCTGATGGTCTTTGGTGACCCCTCTGACGCCCCCTGGCGACCCCCCCAGGGGTCCCGACCCCCGGGCTGAGAAACACTGCTCAGGAGTTTGAAGTTGGGTGAGTCAGGGCCACTTTTTGGGCGGTGTCAAACTGGATTCATTCCACAGTGCAGATACATCTCCATTCAGAGTCCTCCCGATGTGCATACGATTAATTGTAATTTATTCCCACGTGCTGTCACTATTTCACTTTGGAGGCATTTTGGATGCAACGGCCCCAAAGGCAGAAAAGCAACCCATAGCTTCCAGGTGCAAACTTACCTCTGATATCATTATTATATCCTTGGCAGTTTTTATCATTTCCCTCCCTGCTTTTTTTTTTTTATAGCCTCTCCTCCGTCAAACCCGGGAGCGAAAGCAAACAGACCTTACGATGCGTTTCTGACTCACGTGGCAATTTCAGAGCCGCCTTCCCCTTTCTCTCCATAAAGTTTGAATTTGGACTCTGCCCTTTTTGCGTCCGGAGAGCCTTTTGTTTGCCTTCCGAGTTGATCAAACACAGGTCGAGCTCACCTGTTCGAAAGCACCGCCCGTACGAAGCCTGCTCTTAGGTAAGCCTCGCTTCCCTTAACCTTGCATTTGAAATACGCTGTTTATTTACCCTTTTGTGCTGTAAGAAAACAACAAACGGGCTTCTTGAATCGCTTGGAGATGCGACTTTGATTGTGGCGCACGGTGAACAGAATAAAAGAACCACGAGACATCTTTGCACGAGGAAGAACAAGTGTTTTTTCTGATGTATTGTCAAAGGCTTTCATGGCCGGAATCACTGGGTTGTTGTAGGTTTTTTCGGGCTATAATTTAGTTATTTTATTTATTTATTTACGGCATTTATATGCCGCCCTTCTCACCCCGAAGGGGACTCAGAGCGGCTTACAATATATATTTCCATACAATATATTATATTATTAGCATAGTACAATGATAGAATTGGCCCAAACTTCCCATGCAGAATCCCCATGACCGACAGAAAATACTGTGTTTTCTGATGGTCTTTGGTGACCCATCTGCCACCCCCTCGCAACCCCCCTAGGGGTCCTGACCCCCAGGTTGAGAACCACTGCTCTAGAACAGGAGGCTGTTGAGGTCCTGAACCGGTGCTTGGCTGCTGTGATGGTCTGGATGAGGGCAAACAAATTGAAATTGAATCCAGACAAGACAGAGGTACTCCTGGTCAGTCGTAAGGCCAAACAGGGCATAGGGTTACAGCCTGTGTTGGATGGGGTCGCACTCCCCCTGAAGACACAGGTTCGCAGTTTGGGTGTGATTCTGGACTCATCACTGAGCCTGGAACCTCAGGTTTCGGCGGTGACCAGGGGAGCATTCGCACAGTTAAAGCTCGTGCGCCAGCTGTGCCCGTACCTTGGGAAGTCTGACTTGGCCACGGTGGTCCACGCTCTGGTTACATCCCGTTTAGACTACTGCAACGCTCTCTACGTGGGGTTGCCTCTGAAGACGGCTCGGAAGCTTCAATTAGTCCAACGTTCGGCAGCCATGATACTAACAGGAGCGGAGTGCAGGGAGCATACCACTCCTCTACTGCGCCAGCTCTACTGGCTGCCGATCTGCTACCGGGCTGAATTCAAAGTGCTGGCGTTGGCCTTTAAAGCCCTAAACGGTTCTGACCCAAGTTACCTATCCGAACGTATCTCTGCCTATCAGCCTGCCAGGACCCTAAGATCTTCTGGGGAGGCCCTGCTCTCTATCCCGCCTGCTTCACAGGTGTGGCTGGCGGGGACGAGAGACAGGGCCTTTTCTGTGGTGGCCCCTCGGCTGTGGAACGCCCTTCCCATGGAGGTAAGATCAGCTCCCTCGCTCATGGTGTTCCATAGAAGATTAAAAACTTGGATGTTCGAACAGGCCTTTGATTAATCAGTGCAATGAATGTGACGATCACAGGAATTGAAATATGGACGATGAATTTTGGATCACGACTCCAGTTATTTATTTATTTATTTATTTATTTATTTATTTATTTACTTTGCTTCTATACTGCTGTATCTCAAGCCCGAAGGCGACTCACAGCGGTTCACAAACAGTAAAAACAGTAGAAACAGCAGTGGTTCCATACAACATATAACAACTGACTTAACACATTATCCATAAATTACCAATAAGCAATTACAATGCACAATTATTACAAGAAACAACCGTACCCAATCTTCTCATCATCCAAGCGTAGTCCAGGTTCGTCGTCCATTGTTCCATTCCTATGTTCCATTACCAGATTACACTAAATTACTCAAACGCCTGCACAAACATCCAGGTCTTCACCTTTTTGTGGAATACCATTAGAGATGGTGCTAGTCTAATGTCCGTAGGAAGGGCGTTCCACAGCCGAGGAGCCACCACCGAGAAGGCCCTATCTCTCGTCCCCGCCAGCCAAGCTTGAGAAGCAGGCGGGATCGAGAGCAGGGTCTCCCCGGAAGATCTCAAAGTCCTGGTGGGTTCATAGGCAGAGATGCATTGGGTTGTTGCTGTTGTGTAATATTGTGTATTGTGCTCTCTTGTTTTGAATTGTAGATTGTTGACTGTATTTATCCTGTTGTAAACCGCGTTGAGTCACCGGTTAGGCTGAGAAACGGCGGTATACAAATAAAGTAAATAAATAAATAAATAAATAGAACATGGCCTTATACCAATATAATGGTATAGTGCAATATATTTATTTATTATTTATTTACGACATTTATATGCCGCCCTTCTAACCCGAAGGGGACTCAGAGCGGCTTACAAGGTATATATACCTACAATATATTATTAACATAGTACAATATCCGTTTTAAATATTGCTATATTGCACTATATCAATTATACTGTAATATTATTAGTAATATTACATGTAATATAAATATATAATTATAATATATTATTAGTAGTATTATATTGCATTACATTACAATATTATACATATTAAATAAATAAATATATAGTGCAATATAGTAATATATACTGATATTGTACTATGGTAATAATATAATATATTGTATGAAAATATATATTGTAATGTATTGTCGAAAGCTTTCATGGCTGGAATCACTAGGTTCTTGTAGGTTTTTTGGGGCTATAGAGCCATGTTCTAGAGGCATTTCTCCTGATGTTTCGCCTGCATCTATGGCAAGCATCCTCAGAGGTTGTGAGGTCTGTTGGAAGTAGGAAAATGGGTTTATATATCTGTGGAATGACTGGGGTGGGGCAAAGAGCTCTTCTCTGCTGAAGCTAGGTGTGAATGTTTCAGCTGACCACCTTCATTAGCATTTGAAGGCCTGGCTGAGCCTGGGAAATGTTCTGTTGAGAGGTGTTAAGATGTGCCTGGTTGTTTCCTCTGTGCTGTTTTGCTGTTGTAATTTTAGAGCTTTTTAATACTGGTAGCCAGATTTTGTTCATTTTCATGGTCTCTTGGTGGTGCCAGAGTGGAGTCTGTTCAGCGCCTTCCAAGTCGCCCAGTCCTCTGTGTGCTCAGGGGGGAGTCTCTCATTTGGTATCAGCCATTGGTTGAGGTTCTGGGTTTGAACCTGCCACTTTTGGACTCTCGCTTGCTGAGGTGTTCCAGTGAGTGTCTCTGTAGATCTTAGAAAACTATATCGTTGACGTTCTGGCAGATACCCAAACAGGGATGAGCTGGAGATGTCACTGCCTTGGTCCTTTCACTATTGGCTGGTACTTCCCGGCGGATGTCAGGTGGTGCAATACCGGCTAAGCAGTGTAATTTCTCCAGTGGTGTGGGGCGCAGGCACCCCGTGATAATGCGGCATGTCTCATTAAGAGCCACATCCACTGTTTTAGTTTGGTGAGTTGTATTCCACACTGGGCATGCATACTCAGCAGCAGAGTAGCATAGCGCAAGGGCAGATGTCTTCACTATATCTGGTTGTGATCCCCAGGTTGTGCCAGTCAGCTTTCATATGACATTGTTTCTAGCGCCCACTTTTTCCTTGATATTCAGGCAGTGCTTCTTGTAGGTAAGAGCACGGTCCAGAGTGACTCCCAGGTATTTGGGTGCGCTGCAATGCTCCAGTGGGATTCCTTCCCAGGTCATCCTCAGAGCTCGGGATGCTTCTCTGTTCTTAAGGTGAAAAGTACATGTCTGTGTTTTAGATGGATTAGGGATCAGCTGGTTTTCCCTGTAATAGGCAGTAAGAGCACCTAGAGCTTCGGAGAGCTTCTGTTCAACCATCTCAAAGCTCCCTGCTTGGGCGGTAATGGCATGATCATCAGCATAGATGAAGCTCTCTGTCCCTTCTGGCAGTCGCTGGTCATTTGTGTAGATGTTGAACATGGATGGAGCAAGCACGCTCCCCTGAGGGAGGCCAGTCTTCTGTTTCCACCATCTTCTTCTCTGGCTCTGGAACTTAACAAAAAAGCTCCTGTTTTGTAGCAGGTTTCCTATGAGGCGGGTGAGACGGTAATCCTTTGTGATATTATACATTTTTCTCAGGAGGAGGCGGTGGTTTGCAGTATCATAAGCCACTGACAGGTCTATGAAGACAGCTCCTGTGATCTGCTGCCTTTCAAAGCCATCTTCTATGTGTGGTTCCACAATGGAAATAATGGTTTTGGTCCTTCGGTGGACTCTGCATCCAAAATCTCTCGTTGCTAGGCGGACCCCTTACTATATGAGTACTTTGTTTATTTTTTTAACTGCAAAAGATCATTGGGGAAGATAATTAAACCGAAGGTTCACCCAGATGCCAAGGTAGTCGAAATTAAGTGGAGACAAGGAGGAGGGAACGACATAATTGTATGTCATCACTTGGGAGTTGCTGCCTGGATCATAACAAAGGCCGCCTTCTCCGTGCTATCAATGGCATCTTTATCGACAAGTTAGTGGGAGAGCCCAGTAAAGACCATCGTAAGGGGCACCTTTCCCATAAGCAAGTATTTTGACTCAATGGTCCGTGGTGCCCTTTGTGTTCCCTAGAGCAAAATAATGTGTTTATTCATGTCCTGCTTTTCACCTGCTCAAGGGAGTCCAAAGATACAGAAATAGAGGGTGGAGAAAGTTACCATATATACTCGAGTATAAGACGACCCGAATTGACTGGGGTATAAGCCGAGGGTGGGAAATGCAACAGATACTGGTAAATTTCAAAATAAAAACAGATATAAATAAAATTACATTAATTGAGGCATCAATAGGTTCAATGTTTTTGAATATTTACATAAAACTGTAATTTAAGATAAGGCTGTCCCAACTGTGATTAAATCATTAGACTATCCTTTAATGTAAATATGCTTACGTAGCTTTCCAATCATAATAAACAGAGTAAAATAATAAATGTAATAGGTTCTTGTAGGTTTTTTCGAGCTATAGGGCCATGTTCTAGAGGCATTTCTCCTGACGTTTCGCCTGCATCTATGACAAGCATCCTCAGAGGTTGCTTGCCATAGATAGATGCAGGCGAAACGTCAGGAGAAAATGCCTCTAGAACATGGCCCTATAGCCCAAAAAAACCTACAAGAACCTAGTGATTCCAGCCATGAAAGCCTTCGACAATACAATAAATGTAATAATAATAATAATAATAATAATAATAGGGTAAAATAATGTAATAATAATAATAATAGAGTAAAATAATGTAATAATAATAATGTAATAATAGGGTAAAGTAATAAATGTAATTTATTTATCGTGTCAGGAGCAGACCAAAAAGTTGCATTGAATTTTTTGACAAACAAACAAAACAAAAAGTTTGCAAGCTTGGTAGCTGATTAAATGTCCTTTGACCGGTAGCTGTAATAATAATAATAATAATAATAATAATAATAATAATAATAATAGTAAAGTAATAAATGTAATAATAATAATAGTTAAATAATAAATGTAATAATAATAGAGTTATGAATGTAATTATAACAATAATAAAGTAAAATAAATGTAACAATAATAGAATAAAATAATAAATGTAATAATAATAAAGTAATGAATGTAATAACAATAAAAAAGTAAAATAAATGTAATAATATAGTAAAATAATAATGTAATAATAATAAAGTAATACATGTAATAATCATAGAGTAAAATAATAAATGTAATAATAAAGAGAGTAAAGTAATGAATGTAATAATAACAATAATAAAGTAAAATAAATGTAATAATAACAATAGGGTAAAATAATGAATGTAATAATAATAAAGTAATGAATGTAATAATAACAATAATAAAGTAAAATAAATGTAATAATAACAATAGGGTAAAATAATAAATGTAATAATAATAAAGTAATGAATGTAATAACAATAATAAAGTAAAATAAATGTAATAATAACAGAGTAAAGTAAAACATGTAATGACAATAATAAAGTAAAATAAAAGTAATAATAGAGTAAAATAATAAATGTAATAATAACAAAAATAATCAAGTAAAATAATAATTGTAATAATAATAAATAGAATAAAACAATAAATGTAACAATAACAATAATAATAAAGTAACATAACAAATGTAATAGAGTAAAATAATAAATATAATAACAACAATAATAGAATAAAATACTACATGTAATAAAAATAGAGTAAAATAATGGCAATGTAATAATAGCAGAGTAAATAATAAATAAATAGAGTAAATAATAAATGTGATAATAATAATAATAATAATAATAATAATAATAATAATAGAGTAAAATAATAAATGTGATAATAATAATAATAATAATAGAGTAAAATGATAAATAACTTTGACGAATATAAGTCGTGGGGGGCTACCGGGCTACCGTGGGGGATTCTGGAAATCTCTGTCCAGAAAGTACCAGATATACCCGAGTATAAGTCGAGTTTTTCTGCTCTTTTTTAAGGCTGAAAAACTCGACTTATACTCGGGTATATCTGGTACTTTCTGGACAGAGATTTCCAGAATCTCCCACCGAAATGGGCACTGTGCCATGGAGGTTGGGGGGATTAGGAAACTTTAGTTCAAATAATATTTTTTTCTACAGAAAGGAAAGAAAAAGGAAAGAAAGAAATAAGGGAAGGGAGGAAGGAAAGGAAGGAAGGAAGTAAGGAAAGCAAAGAAAGGAAACAAAAGGAAGGGGAAAGAAAGGAAAGGAAAGGAAGCCCAAATATGGGTACAATTCACTGGCATATGGAGGCTTGGGCAGTGCTTATGTGTTTTTTAAAGTGTTGGCTGGAAGAAGTCTTTCTTTCCAGCTTTGACTGTTCTGGGAAATGCTGAAAGAAATGTGTATATACATTTTTAATGCATGTTACTGTACGTAGACGTATCTGCTGGAGAAAGCATTTCTTACTAGTATTTATTTATTTATTGTGTCAGAAGCAAACCAAACAGTTGTATTGCATTTTTTAACAAACAAACAAGCATACAAAACACAAAGTTTGCAAGCTTGGTAGTTGATGAAATGCCCTTTGACCAGTAGCTGGCCACTTGGAGCGTACCTATTGATCTACTCACATTTGCATGTTTTCAAACTGCTAGGTTGGCAGAAGCTGGGGCTGACAGTGGGAGCTCACGCCACCATCCGGATTTGAACCTGCAACCTTTTGGTTAGCAAGTTTAGCAGTTCAGCGGTTTAACCCACTGCGCCATCGAGTGCTTCTAAGCATGAGTTATGTCCCATTATTTACTTACGGTATTTATTTATTTATCGTGTCAGGAGCAAACCAAACAGTTGCATTGCATCTTTAACAAACAAACAAACATACAAAACACAGAATTTGCAAGCTTGGTAGTTGATTAAATGTCCTTTGACCAGTATCTGGCCACTTGGAGTGCCTTTAGTGTTGCCGCAAGAAGGTCCTCCCTGGTGCATGTGGCAGGGCTCAGGGTGCATTGCAGCAGGTGGTCTCTGGTTTGCTCTTCTCCGCACTCGCATGTTGTGGATTCCACTTTGTGGCCCCATTTCTTAAGATTGGCTCTGCATCTCGTGGTGCCAGAGCGCAGTCTGTTCAATGCCTTCCAAGTCGCCCCGTCTTCTGTGTGCCCAGGAGGGAGTCTCTCATTTGGTATCAGCCATTGGTTGAAGTTCTGGGTTTGAGCCTGCCACTTTTGGACTCGCTTGCTGGTGTGTTCCAGCGAGTGTCTCTGTAGATCTTAAAAAACTATTTCTTGATTTAAGTCGTTGGCTGATACACAAACAGGGGATGAGCTGGGGATGTCGCTGCCTTGGTCCTTTCACTATTGGCTGCTACTTCCCAGCGGATCTCAGGTGGTGCAATACCGGCTAAGCAGTGTAATTTCTCCAGTGGTGTAGGGCACAGGCACCCCGTGATAATGCTAATGCGGCATGTCTCATGTTTTAATGTGGTGATATGTGTTCCACAGTGGGCATGCATAGTCAGCAGCAACGTAGCATAGCGCAAGGGCAGATGTCTTCACTGTGTCTGGTTGTGATCCCTAGGTTGTGCCAGTCAGCTTTCGTATGATATTGTTTTTAGCGCCCACTTTTTGCTTGATATTCAGGCAGTGCTTCTTGTAGGTCAGAGCACGGTCCAGAGTGACTCCCAGGTATTTGGGTGCGCTGCAATGCTCCAGTGGGGTTCCTTCTTACTAGTGAACTGGGGGAAACGGTTTTATCTCAACCACACTTTTACCCTTATTATTTTTGAAAGCGTTTGCTTTCCCCTCCTTGTTGTTGTTAAGTGCAGTCAAGTAGATTTTGATTTGCAGCAACTGTGAGATGGAGAGACTTCCAAGTCCAACCCAACATCCAGAGCTCTGCTCAGGTCTGTGATCACTGCTGTGTAGTGGGAAACCAGTGGAAGCGAACGAGCAGTGCCAGTTGTCAGTAGCTCATCAACTGGTGTTGTGGTGAATGATAGAGAAGAGCACCCTCATTCCATTTTTGGAGGCTTTGAAACAGAGGCTGGATGGCCATCTGTCAAGGTTGCTTTGAATGCGATATTCCTACTTCTTGGCAGAATGGGGTTGGACTGGATGGCCCGTGAGGTCTCTTCCGACTCTAGGATTCTATAATTCTGTGATCACTGCTGTGTAGCGAGAAGCCAGTGGAAGCGAACGAGCAGTGCCAGTCGTCAGTAGCTCATCAACTGGTGTTGTGGTGAACGTTAGAGAAGAGCGTCCTCATTCCATTTTTGGAGGCTTTGAAATAGAGGTTGGATGGCCATCTGTCAAGGTTGCTTTGAATGTGATTTTCCTGCTTCTTGGCAGAATGGGGTTGGACTGGATGGCCCACCAGGTCTCTTCCAACTCTAGGATTCTATGATTCTGTGATCACTGCTGTTTAGCGGGAAGCCAGTGGATGCAAACGAGTAGTGCCAGTCGTCAGTAGCTCATCAACTGGTGTTGTGGTGAATGTTAGAGATGAGTGTCCTCATTCAATTTTTGGAAGCTTTGAAACAGAGGCTGGATGGCCATCTGTCAGGGTTGCTTGGAATGATATTTTCCTGCTTCTTGGCAGAATGGGGTTGGACTGGATGGCCCGTGAGGTCTCTTTCAATGAGTAGTGCCAGTCGTCAGTAGCTCATCAACTGGCGTTGTGGTGAACGTTAGAGAAAAGCATCCTCATTCCATTTTTGGAGGCTTTGAAACAGAGGCTGGATGACCAACTGTCAAGGTTGCTTTGAATGTGATTTTCCTACTTCTTGGCAGAATGGGGTTGGACTGGATGGCCCGCGAGGTCTCTTCCAACTCTAGGATTCTATAATTCTGTGATCACTGCTGTGTAGCAGGAAGCCAGTGGAAGCAAACGAGCAGTGCCAGTCATCAGTAGCTCATCAACTGTTGTTGTGGTGAATGTTAGAGATGAGCGCCCTCATTCCATTTTTTGGAGGCTTTGAAACAGAGGCTGGAAGGCTATCTGTCAAGGTTGCTTGGAATGTGATTTTCCTGCTTCTTGGCAGAATGGGATTGGACTGGATGGCCCACCAGGTCTCTTCCGACTCTATGGTTCTGTGATCACTGCTGTGTAGTGGGAAGCCAGTGGAAGCGAATGAGCAGTGCCAGTCGTCAGTAGCTCATCAACTGGCATTGTGGTGAACGTTAGAAAATAGCTTCCTCATTCCATTTTTGGAGACTTTGAAACAGAGGCTGGATAGCCATCTGTCAGGGTTGCTTGGAATGTGATTTTCCTGCTTCTTGGTAGAATGGGGTTGGGACTGGATGGCCCACCAGGTCTCTTCCGACTCTAGGATTCTAGGATTCTGTGATCACTGCTGTGTAGCGGGAAGCCAGTGGAAGCGAACGAGCAGTGCCAGTCGTCAGTAGCTCATCAACTCTAGAATTCTACGGCAGAAAACTAATCTTTTTTGCTGGGTGCAATCCAAGACTAAAGAGAAAGTTCTCCGTCTTGTCATGACTCTGTTCCTGGCATGAACTGTCTCCTCTTGATGTGTTATGCTAATGACTGTCTGGCTGGATATTCTCATTAACATTTCTCTACCTTCTATGAGATAAGAGGCATTCCTTGTCAGGTTGTCTTGGAGAATGACTGGATGTGATATATGGCAGCGGGAGTATGCATATACGACCACGTTGACTAGACATCCTGATTAACATTTCCAAACCCAGTTAGATAAGGAGTAGTTCATTGCCAGGTAGCTTTGAGGAATGACTAAATGCGATTGGAGGCAAAAAGTGCGTATTCGTCATTATATTCTATAGACAGTTTGCCAATCCTTTCGGAAATGCATGTCTGATGCTGCCAGAATAACCGTATCTAGCATGATTGGACTGGAATGAAAGGACAGGCTGGAAATGTGGCCGCAGGCATTTCGACTCTGATAAAACTTCTTAGGAGGGAGCAATTATTCAGCATTATTGCTTTAAAGTACGTAAAATGGAATTTCCTGATAAACACATAGACTGGTGCATGTTTTGTTTTTGAAGTGGGCTTTTCAAAGCAATTAGGTGGTAGACATGTGGTCTCCATTTCTCATCATTGTATCCTGGATTTTTGGAAAGTAATTATTTGGTTAGTGACAGATTCTTTCAAGTAAAAAATGGGTCTCAAAATGCCCAAATGTGAACACTGGTGGAGTTTGGGGAAAAGAGACCTTGACATTTGGGAGTTATACTTGCTGGGATTTATAGTTCACCTACAAGCAAAGAGCATTCTGAACTCCACCAATGATGGAATTGAACCAAACTTGGCACATAGAACTCCCACGACCACCAGAAAAGACTGGAAGGGTTTGGTGGGCAATGAGTTTTGGAGTTGTAGTTCACCTACATCCAGAGTGGACTGTGGACTCAAACAATGATTGATCTGGATCAAACTTGGCACGAATACTCAATATACCGAAATGTGAACACTGGTGGAGTTTGGGAAAATAAACCTTGACATTTGGAAGTTTTACTTGCTGGGATTTATAGTTCACCTACAATCAAAGAGCATTCTGATCCCCACCAACGATAGAATTGAGCCAAACTTCCCACACAGAACTCCCACTCAGTGGCACGAGCCTCCCTCCAGCCTTGCACGCTCTCCCTCGCCCACACATGCACACCATGCTGCCATGCGTCAAGCACGCCTGCTCTCCCCTCCCTGTTTGGAGTCTCAAAAACAGCCCTCCTTTTGGGTGAGAGGTCGGCCAATTACAACAGAGAAGGGCTTTGGGTGAGAGGATTCCCTATCTGTTTCCAAAAAGGAAGAGAAGGACAACGGAGAGATCTTCAGTATTCCCTGCCAAAGGGGTGCCTAAGACCAACAGAAATATATGTTTCCTGATGGTCTTTGGTGACCCCTCTGAAACCCCCCTTGAGACCCCCCCAAGGGGTACTGACCCCCAAGTTGAGAAACGATGATCTAGGCCCTTCCAAAAGTGACTCCAAAACCAATTATGCCCTTTTCCTTGAAAATGCCATATTATTGCTCATGCATCAATCCTTTGCCCATTTGTTCCAGTGTAACCTTTGTTTATGTTGGGGTTTCTTGTGTACATCAGTAATTATTGTTAAGCTTTCCTGAAAGTTTGTAATTTGTTCATGGGTTGATTACATACCATGTACCCTTTTTACAATACTGCGTCTCTTTGAGTCTTCTCTGACTCAAAGTAATCTGAGGCTATCATGGGGTTGTCTTGTGATGGACTGAATGAATCAGTAACAGACCGAGTAAGGCACAAAATCCAAATATTGTTGGTGAACGATTTGCCCAACATAGAAGTTAGGAATCAACCCTTTCTTGAAATTGGTGTTTTCAACCCAATGAAGCCTCAGCTTCAAGTTACATTGCAAATACTGTACACTAGCTCAGCACATGGCAGCATGGAGCACATGTGCGGGTGAGGGAGTGTGTGCGAGGCTGGAGGGAGACTTGTGTCAACGAGTGCTTTCAGAGCATGGGGGTTCTGTGTAGGAAGTTTGGCTCAATTCTATCGTTGGTGGGGTTCAGAATGCTCTTTGAGTGTAGGTGAACTATAAATCCCAGCAACTACAACCCCCAAATGTCAAGGGCCATCTCCCCCCAAACTCTACCAGTGTTCACGTTTGGGCATATTGAGTATTCGTGCCAAGTTTGGTCCAGATCCATAATTCTTTGAGTCCACAGTGCTTTCTGGATGTAAGTAAACTACAACTCCAAAACGCAAGGTCAATGCCCACCAAACCCTTCAAATGTTTTCTTTTGATCATGGGGATTCAGTGTGCCTAGTTTGGTTCAATTTCATCATTGGTGGAGTTCAGAATACTCTTTGATTATAAGTGAACTATAAATCCCAGCAACTACAACTCCCATGTAAAGGTCTAGTTCCCTCAAACTCCACCAATGTTCACATTTGGACATATTGTGTATTTGTGCCAGGTTTGGTCCAAATCCATCATTGCTTGAGCCCACAGTGCTCTCTGGATGCAGGAAAACTGCAACCCCAAAACTCAAGGTCCATGCCCACCAAACCCTTCCAGTATTTTCCGTTGGTTGTGGGAGTTCTGTGTTCCAAGTTTGGTTCAGTTCCATCATTGGTGGAGTTCAGAATGCTCTTTGATTATAAGTGAACTACCAATCCCAGCAACTACAACTCCCAAATGTCAAGGGCCATTTCCCCCAAACTCCACCAGTGTTCGCATGTGGGCTTATTGAGTATTTGTGCCAGATCTATCATTGTTTGAATCTACAGTGCTCTCTGGATGTCGATGAACTACAACTCCAAAACTGAAGGTCAGTGCCCACCAAACCCTTCCAGTATTTTCTGTTGGTCATGGGAGTTCTGTGTGCCAAGTTTGGTTCAATTCCATCATTGGTGGAGTTCGGAGTTCTCTTTGATTGCAGGTGAACTATAAATCCCAGTACTAACAAATGTCAAGGGCCATTCCACCCCAAACCCACCAGTATTCAAATGTTGGCATATTGGACATTCGTGCCAAATTTGATGCAGATCCATCATTGTTTGCGTCAACAGTGCTCTCTGGATGTAGGTGAACTACAACTCCAAAACTCAAGGACATTGCCCATCAAACTCTTCCAGCATTTTCTGTTGGTCATGGGAGTTCTGTGTGCCAAGTTTGGTTCAATTCCATCATTGGTGGAGTTCGGAGTTCTCTTTGATTGCAGGTGAACTATAAATCCCAGTACTAACAAATGTCAAGGGCCATTCCACCCCAACCCCAACAGCACAACAACAGAGAGGAAGCAGGCAGGGACATCTAATTACCTCTCAACAAAAGTTTGCTCCAGGCACTGTTAGCCCATTGTATGCTAATCAAGGTGGTCAGTTGAAACATTCACACCTAGCTCCAGCAGACAAAAGTCCTTTGTCTCACCCTGGTCATTCTACAGATATATAAACCCCTTTTCCTAGTTCCAACAGACCTCACTACCTCTGAGGATGCTTGCCATAGATGCAGGCGAAACGTCAGGAGAGAATGCCTCTGTACAATGGCCGTACAGCCCGAAAAAACCTACAACAACCCAGTGATTCCAGCCATGAAAGCCTTCAACAATACATCGACGCTAATGCTTAAACCGGGGTAGGCCTACTTTCTTCTTCTGATTCCTGCCACTCTGTTCACACACAGGAAAACTTGGCTTTTTATCCTCTCCCTCCCACACTTTTCCAGGTAAACACAAGACGAGTTGCTTGAGTTTCTTCACTTGACCTCTTACTAAACCTGTGCCATGACTGCATTCCTGTGTAGCCTGACTCACAAAGTGCCGGTTGTTGAGATCTTCAGGCAGATATGGTTTGGGTGGCTGTAAAGGGATTTATAAGCCTTAATAACTGGGGAGGAGCAAACTCACCGTCATTTTCATGAAGGTCAAGGTTTAGTTATGGTTGTGGTTAGTAGACCATTAATAGAAGCGTAGAAGACTATGTTGACTGTGCTTGTCTGTGGAAGTAATCTCCGAGAGATATACACTCGTTCACACCCTTTTGTATTCTTACAGCTGCTTAGCAGTGCTCTACCTTACTTACTTAGGCGATCCCTCGTTGTCCGAGTAGGATAGTCTTCTAGGGTGGGTCCGTAGGTGACTGTGGAGCCCTATTCTTGATCTGCATCTTCTCCCGCATTAAGGGCATTGGTTTCCAGGTGGAAGGCGGTCCTAGTCGGAGTTGGCTTGATGCACCTTCCTCTTGGCACGTTTATCTCTTTCACCCTCCATTCGTGCCTCTTCAAATTCTGCAGCACTGCTGGTCACAGCTGACCTCCAGCTGGAGCACTCAAGGGCCAGGGCTTCCCAGTTCTCGATGTCTATGCCAGAGTTTTTAAGGTTGGCTTTGAGCCCATCTTTCAATCTCTTTTCCTGTCCACCAACATTCCGTTTTCCGTTCTTGAGTTCGGAGTAGAGCAACTGCTTCGGGAGACGGTGGTCGGGCATCCGGACAACGTGGCCGGTCTAGCGGAGTTGATGTTGGAGGACCATCACTTCAGTGCTGGTGGTTTTTGCTTCTTCCACCACAGTGACATTTGTCCACTTGTCTTCCCAAGAGATTTGCAGGATTTTCCAGAGTGTTGGGGTTCAGCCTGTGTGTGAACTTGAACCTGATTCTCTGATTGTATTTCCTGATGCCAATGTAGATATCAATGTGAATTCTGAGGCCAATTTAGATGATGATGGTTTGAGTAGTGAAAATCCTACAGCCTTGGAAAGTGAAAGTCAAGATTCCCATGAGAACATGCATTCCGAGCCGAGCGGAGACGTTTCACTCCCTTTTCCTCCCAGTCTTAGTTCTCCAGAGAATATGACACTTGGTCTGCCTAATGAGGATAGGCGGGGGCTGATTTGGCAGAGCCGGGGGGAAGCACAAAGTTTACATAGGTCAGCTAGATTAAGAGAAATGCAAACAAAGTCTTCAGGCGTGTCTCGCAATAGATTTCTCGGCCTTAAGTATGCCTGGCCTATATGCAGCTTCAGACCAGGCATCGTTCCAGATTCACGTGCAAGATTTGCAGGTTTCCTGATTCAAGTGGCCTTGTTCCTCAGAGGTTTTCTAGTTGTTCCAAGTACGGTTAGTGGATTGCTAACAGGTTCCAGGATTCAGCAGTTTTGCTGTGGGTTTCATGATCTTGTTTATGGACATTTCTTGTTCCTGATTTTTACTGCGACTTTTAACCTTTCCATATTTCTTCTATTTTGTATTCATCTTTCATCAATAAAGAAGGATTGTTTTCCTGAAGTCAAGTGTGGTGGATTGTTGTCTGAGGATCCAGTTTCCTGCTCTGGGTTGCAACACAGAGGCAGCGCTGATGGAATTGTTGCATGAGTTGCATGTGATGTCTGTAGACAGTCCACGTCTCACAAGCATATAACAGGGTTGGGAGGACAATAGCTTTATAAACAAGCACCTTGGTATCCTTACGGATGTCTCGGTCCTCAAACGCTCTCTGCTTCATTTGGAAAAAAGCTGCACTCGCTGAGCTCAGGCAGTGCTGTATTTCAGTGTCAATGTTGACTTTGGTGGAGAGATGGCTGCCAAGGTAGCGGAAATGATCAACATTTTGCTCAACCATCATATCCAATATCAACATGTCTTTTTGAACCTGTTCCCTCTGCTGTGTATGCCCTGCATGGTTCCTGCTAAAATCTCATCTGTCCTGTGCCATGACTGCTAATTCATGGGGATGTGTATCATGAGTTATTGATTCTTTGGAGTATTTTTCTCCTTTCTTTTCGCTCTTCTTGAGTCTTTCATTTTGTCAATACCTTCACTGAAGACCCTAAAGTCTTCTAACCCATTTGCTTAAACCCTTGTGCTGGCAGGACTGCTGACGGAAGGGTCGGTGGTGTTCTATGTCAACCTGTGATTTTCATGATGGGGATGATGTTCCTGATGGTGGGCCTGGGTCTGTTGGCAATGGGGATGAGGGTTTGCTTGGGCCTGAGTTAAGCTCAGACAAGAGGCCTGAGCTGTCTCAGGAAGATTCACAAGGCCACATTCTTGGGAGAGGCCCTTCACAACTTTTCTCAGAACAACTATTTGAAGATGATTTGTCAGGTGCAGAAGTTAATGGGAGGATAGATAGAAAGCAAACCTTTTGTAAACAGAGACAGAGTCTTCAGAGGGTAAGACGATCCGTTCATTTACAGGAAAAGAGATATAACAAAGTGGTCAAGAGAAATGCTTTCCTTTCAGCTTTGGGATCTGGAAAAGCCTTATATTGAGTCATGGGAAAGAGTTGCCTCAGTTGGGTCAACGTTGGAATTTCATGACAGTCTTGCTTCCAAGTGTTCTCAGTTTCATGTACCAAGTTTTTGCCAAGCGCTTGATTTGTGTATTGGTTTTTTCATGCTTCCTCATTTCATGGATTCTTGTGCCTGTTTCATGGATCTTGTTTTGCCTTGAAGCTCATGGACTAACCTTGTTTTGGATCTTTACTGTTGTTTCTAATTTTACTGCTTTGCCTACTTATATTGTTCAATAAACTGCTTGCTGATTTTACCAAGCTGGTGTGATGTTTAAGATCAGAAGTGTTCCTGCTCTAGTGTACAACATATCCTGTCGAATCCCCTTATATTGATTCATGGGAAAGAGTTGCCTCAGTCTGATCAACGTTGGAATTTCATCACGGTCTTGCTCTCAAGTGCTCTTTGTTTCATGTACCAAGTTTTTGCCAAGCTCCAGATTTTTGTATGGGATTTTTCCAGCTGTTTTGTTTTGTGGATCCGTGTGCCTAGTTTCATGGATTTTATGTACCTATGGATCTTGTCTTCCCTTGAAGGTTAGGGACTATTTTATGTGTTGGACCTTTACTGTTTTTGCTATTTTTACTACTTTGCTTACATATATTCTTCAATAAACCGCTTGCTGATTTTACCAAGATGGTGTGGTGTTTAAGGTCAGAGGTGTTCCTGCTCTGGTGTACAACAGGCAGTTTGAATCCAGGGAGCAGGGTGAGCTCCCATCTGTCAGCTTCACCTTCCCATGCGGGAACATGAGAGAAGTCTGTCACAGGATGGTAAAAACATCTGGGCATCCTCTGGGCAACATCCTTCTCTCACACCAGAAGTGACTTGGAGTTTCTCAAGTTGCTCCTGACACAAAAAACAACAACTATTTGCTAATTTATGACATCTCCATCGTTATTTGAACAGCATCTTGGTTGTGGTATGAAGATTTCCCAAGTCCAAAACATAACCCATTATGAAAACTGTTTGAATAATGTATATATCCTTTAGGAAATGGAAGGGTTTGTGGCCTTGCATAAAATGTGTAGCCTGGGAAGGCCAAATCCAGATAATCCTTGGAAGAGCCAAATTTCTGTCTTAATTGAGAAGAGCCTGATGACTGGTTGCTATGATTCTGCTCCTGGTCACAATCCCAGGGAAGCGTTGTTGCTCAACCTCGATGCCTCTTGGCAGGCTGCTCACTGATTACTGAGAAATGTTTGTGGCAACCGGTCAAAGAGTGCAAGTGGGTCATGGTGGAGTGGAAACATAGACCTGAGCAAGAAGGTTTCCGAGACTCACCAAACTTGTTTCCAGGAGAATGGATACAGATAAGAAAAGTGGTCCGTAGCCGTGTTTAATCTGTGCAGGACTTAACATATGGCCTCTAAAAAGCCCCTAAAAGTAGTGTTCCAAGAGACAAAGTTGAGGAACGTCGCCTGGGGTGAAACGTCAGAACTCGTTGGACAGACCTGTGTCAAGACTGAATCACAAAACTGGTTGCCAGCAGGCAAGACTTTGCTCACCAGATGTGAACAAAATGTGGTTACTCCAAATATTTTAAGACTTTGGGGGAGGGGGGAATCTATTGGGTTTTCTCAGAACTTTTAAGTGTTTGGAGAAGTTTTAAATCGCACCATTTCCCGATAAGAACACTTCAGAGGGAAGCTCCCACCTTGAATCTCCACTGTTCATCCTCAAAGTACAAGAACAGGACTGGGCCCAGTCCTGTTCAACATCTTTATTAATGACTTAGATGAAGGGCTAGAAGGCAAGATCATCAAGTTTGCAGACGACACCAAATTGGGAGGGAGAGCCAAGACTCCAGAGGACAGGAGCAGAATTCAAAACCATCTTGACAGATTAGAGAAATGATGGGCCAAAACTAACAAAACGAAGTTCAACAGGGAAAATGCACAATACTCCACTTAGGCAGGAAAAACAAAATGCAAAGATACAGAATGGGGGACAATGCCTGGCTCGAGAGCAGTACGTGTGAAAAAGATCTTGGAGTCCTGGTCGACAACAAGTTAAACATGAGCCAACAATGTTGCGGCAAAAAAAGCCAATGGGATTTTTGCGTGCATCAATAAGAGCATCGTGTCTAGATCTAGGGAAGTCATGCTCCCCATGCTCTATTCCGCTTTGGTTAGATCACACCTGAAATATTGTGTCCAATTCTGGGCACCACAATTCAAGAGAGATATTGACAAGCTGGAATGTCTCCAGACGAGGGCGACTCAAAGGATCAAGGGTATGGAGACCGAGCCCTATGAGGAGCGGCTTAAGGAGCTGGGCATGTTTAGCCTGAAGAAGAGAAGGCTGAGAGGAGATATGATAGCCATATATAAATATGTGAGAGGAAGCCACAGGGAGGAGGGAGCAAGCTTGTTCTCTGCTTCCCTGGAGACTAGGATGCAGAACAATGGTTTCAAACTACATGAAAGGAGATTCCATCTGAAAGGAGATTCTATTTGGAATAAGATATGCTGCACATAGGAATTCATTCATTTTTAGTTTTTTCAAATTATAGGAATTCATTCATGTTTTTTTTTTTCACATTATAACCCGGCCCTCCAACAGTTTGAGGGACTGTGACCTGGCCCTCTGTTTAAAAAGTTTGTGGACCCCTGGAATAGAGCAACTGCTTTGAGAGATGGTGGTCGGGCATCTGGACATTGCGGCTGGTCCAGCGGAGTTGTTGGCAGAGGACCATCGCTTCAATGCTGGTGGTCTTTGGGTCCATCACTCTGATCCTGAGACTAAAGTCCAGTCAATGCCATGGAAGCATCCTGACTCACTGCCTCCAAAGAAGTCACGTTCCCAACTCTCGGAAGGTAAGGTCATGCTCACAGTGTTTTAGGACCAGCACAGAGTAGGATTTATTTATTATTTATTTATATTTGACATGTATACCGCTACTCCCAATTTGGCTCAGAGTGGTTTACAGCAGTAGATTAAAACAATACAATTAACTTTAAAATACAATAAAACAAGAACAGACATAGTCCCGAGTTATTCACCCATCGAAAGCTTGTCGGAAGAGAAAGGTTTTACAGGCTTTCCAAAAAAGCAAGTAGGTCTCGGATAGATCAGGTTTCAACTGGCAAGGCATTCCATAAATAAGGGGCTACAATTGAGAAGGCCCTCTGCCTAGTAGAGGACAGATGATAAGTCCGGATGTTGGGGACTTCAAGCAAATTTTGGTCTTCAGACCGAAGTAATTGCTATTGGGAAATGGCCGCGTAGCCATTTGCCACCTAGTGCAAAATGTCAAGATGAGTGTGGAGTCTGGGGTTGGTAAGGGGGATAAGCGGGCCCTCAGGTACGCCGGCCCCAGACCATATAAGGCCTTAAAGGTAAGTACCAGCACCTTGAAAGTAATCCGGTATGGATTTCCTAGCAAAGGGACCATGATCACTGGGGCAGACTAGGCTTCACTGCTGCAGAAATTGGAGGAGGCCATCCAAACCAAGCAACAATGTGGCATGCTCACCAGAAGTGTCCACCTTCTGCAAGGCAGTGCACCAGTTCACAACTGTTGCCCAAATGGGAGAAGCATGCTTTGACATTCTCCCGCATCCCCCTTATTCACCCAACCTCACACCATCAGACTTCCACCTCTTTCCAACAATGAAGTTATTTTTGAAGGGCAAGCATTTCTCAGGTGATGAGACTCTGATTTCTGAATTCACAACGTGGCTTTTGGAGCAACCTGTTGACTTTTCCATGCGGGGTGTTTGCAGTTGCTTCAAGAGATGGGAAAAGACGATACCAAATTGGGAGGGAGAGCCAATACTCCAGAGGACAGGAGCAGGATTCAAAACGATCTTGACAGATTAGAGAGATGATGGGCCAAAACTAACAAAATGAAGTTCAACGGGGACAAATGCAAGATACTCCACTTGGGCAGGAAAAACGAAATGCAAAGATACAGAATGGGTGACGCCTGGCTCGAGAGCAGTACGTGTGAAAAAGATCTTGGAGTCCTCGTGGACAACAAGTTAAACATGAGCCAGGAATGTGATGTGGCGGCAAAAAAAGCCAATGGGATTTTGGCCTGCATCAAGAGGAGCATAGTGTCTAGATCTAGGGAAGTCATGCTCCCCATGCTTTATTCCGCTTTGGTTAGACCACACCTGGAATATTGTGTCCAATTCTGGGCACCACAATTGAAGAGAGATATTGACAAGCTGGAATGTGTCCAGAGGAGGGCAACTAAAATGATCAAGGGTCTGGAGAACAAGCCCTATGAGGAGCGGCTTAAGGAGCTGGGCATGTTTAGCCTGAAGAAGAGAAGGCTGAGAGGGGATATGATAGCCATGTATAAAGATGTGAGAGGAAGCCACAGGGAGGAGGAGGGAGCAAGCTTGTTTTCTGCTTCCCTGGAGACTAGGACGCGAAACAATGGCTGCAAACTACATGAAAGGAGATTCCATCTGAACATGAAGAAGAACTTCCTGACTGTGAGAGCTGTTCAGCAGTGGAACTCTCTGCCCCGGAGTGTGGTGGAGGCTCCTTCTTTGGAAGCTTTTAAACTGAGGCTGGATGGCCATCTGTCAGGGGTGCTTTGAATGCAATATTCCTGCTTCTTGGCAGAATGGGGTTGGACTGGATGGCCCAGGAGGTCTCTTCCAACTCTTTGATTCTATGATTCTATGAGGTGGCACCGATCGAGAAAAGGACTCAAAACTGGGCCAGTTTTCATTTCTCTCAGTCCACAGGAAGCGTGTCAGGGGAAATCTTTAATCAACGCCCTTCGTAAGGTTGTTTTTTCTGAATAGTTCAGGATCCTTTCCTTTCGCCTTTGAGTCAGAGCCTTTTGTCAAAATGTTGTCATAGCTCGGCTGTTGGGTTTTCCTTGTGCACCATCAACATGCCAGCACATTGCCAGGAGTCTCTGTTGTGTTACTTTACTTGTATAGGTGAGGCTACATGGTTTAGACATGACACACTGTACAAAGATCTCCACACATCCACTTTTTGCAATATATTTCCAGTATCATGTTGAAACTGGGCCCAGTTGTGCCTTTAAAAAAATGTCACAGATTGATCCGTCGATGGATTGTTTCACAGTTTCTCTGGGTGTGTATAAGTAGACATCCCAAATAGTCTCACCCTAATTTTTCCTCTGGCTTGATCAATGTGGCTTTCCCCATCCTCCGAATGCATTTGGCAAGCACATAGGTTCAGTATCTATTCCTTATCCAAAATACTTGGGACCAGAAGTGTTCCGTATTTGGGATCCTCCCTCTATGATTTTGGAGTACTTCCATACCTATCATGAGCTGCATTGAGGAGAGAGATTCAAGTCTAAACATGAAAGTCATGCATCTTTCATAAGCACACGATACACATAGCCTGAAGGGAATTGTATGTTGTTGTTGTTCATTCGTTCAGTCGTCTCCGACTCTTCGTGACCTCGTGGACCAGCCCACGCCAGAGCTCCCTGTCGGCCGTCACCACCCCCAGCTCCTTCAAGGTCAGTCCAGTCACTTCAAGGATGCCATCCATCCATCTTGCCCTAGGTCGGCCCCTCTTCCTTTTGCCTTCTACTTTCCCCAGCATAATTGTTTTCTCTAGGCTTTGCTGTCTCCTCATGATGTGGCCAAAGTACTTCAACTTTGTCTCTAGTATCCTTCCTTCCAGTGAGCAGCCGGGTTTTATTTCCTGGAGGATGGACTGGTTGGATCTTCTCGCAGTCCAAGGCACTCTCAGCACTTTCCTCCAGCACCACAGCTCAAAAGCATCGATCTTCCTTCGCTCAGCCTTCCCTATGGTCCAGCTCTCACATCCGTAGGTTACTACAGGGAATACCATGGCTTTGACTAGGCGGATCTTTGTTGCCAGTCTGATGTCTCTACTCTTTACTATTTTATCGAGATTGGACATTGCTCTCCTCCCAAGAAGGAAGCGTCTTCTGATTTCCTGGCCACAGTCTGCATCTGCAGTAATCTTTGCACCTAGAAATACAAAGTCTGTCACGGCCTCCACATTTTCTCCCTCTATTTTCCAGTTGTCAATCATTCTTGTTGCCATAATCTTGGTTTTTTTGACGTTCAGCTGCAACCCGGCTTTTGCGCTTTCTTCTTTCACCTTGATTAGAAGGCTCCTCAGCTCCTCCTCGCTTTCGGCCATCAGAGTGGTGTCATCTGCATATCTGAGGTTGTTAATGTTTCTTCCAGCAATTTTCACCCCAGCTTTGCATTCCTCAAGCCCCGCACATCGCATGATGTGTTCTGCATACAAGTTAAAAAGGTTGGGTGAGAGGATGCAGCCTTGCCGGACGCCTTTCCCAATCTCGAACCAGTCTGTTGTTCCGTGGTCAGTTCTTACTGTTGCGACTTGGTCCTTGTACAGATTCCTCAGGAGAGAGACAAGGTGGCTTGGTATGCCCATCCCACCAAGAACTTGCCACAATTTATTATGATCCACACAGTCAAAGGCTTTAGAATAGTCAATGAAGCAGAAGTAGATGTTTTTCTGAAACTCCCTGCCTTTCTCCATTATCCAGCGGATATTGGCAATCTGGTCTCTCGTTCCTCTGTCTTTTCTAAACCCAGCTTGAACATCTGGCAACTCTCGCTCCATGTATTGCTGGAGTCTTCCTTGCAGGATCTTGAGCATTACCTTACTGGCATGAGAAATAAGGGCCACTGTACGGAAGTTGGAGCAGTCTTTCGCATTTCCCTTTTTTGGTATGGGGATGTAAGTTGATTTTTTCCAGTCTGATGGCCATTCTTGTGTTTTCCATATTTGCTGGCATATGGCATGCATCACCTTGACAGCATCATCTTTTAAGATTTTAAACAGTTCAGCTGGGATCTCGTCGTCTCCTGCTGCCTTGTTGTTAGCAATGCTTCTTAAGGCCCATTCAACCTCACTCCTCAGGATGTCTGGTTCTAATTCATTCACCACACCGTCAAAGCTATCCTCGATATTGTTATCCTTCCTATACAGATCTTCTGTATAATCTCGCCACCTTCTCTTGATCTCTTCAGCTTCTGTTAGGTCCCTGCCATCTTTGTTTCTTATCATACCAATTTTTGCCTGAAATTTACCTCCAATGTTTCTAATTTTCTGGAAGAGGTCTCTTGTCCTTCCTATTCTGTTGTCTTCTTCCACTTCCATGCATTGCTTGTTTAAAAATAGTTCCTTGTCTCTTCTGGCTAACCTCTGGAATTGCGCATTTAACTGGGCATATCTCCCCTTATCCCTGTTTCCTTTTGCTTTCCTCCTTTCTTGGGCTACTTCCAGTGTCTCAGCAGACAACCATTTTGCCTTCTTGGTTTTCTTTTTCTTTGGGACGTACTTTGTTGCCGCCTCCTGAACAATGTCGCGGACTTCTGTCCATAGTTCTTCTGGGACTCTGTTTACTAAATCTAGCCCTTCAAATCTGTTCTTCACTTCCACTGTATATTCGCTAGGAATGTTAGTGAGATCATATCTAACTGGTCTGTGTATTTTCCCTGATCTCTTTAGTTTTATTCTAAATTGAGCAATAAGAAGTTCGTGATCTGAGCTACAGTCAGCCCCAGGTCTTGTTTTCACCGACTGGATGGATGTCCGCCACCTTTGGCTGCAAAGGATGTAGTCAATCTGATTTCGGTGCTGACCATCTGGTGAAGTCCATGTATAAAGCCGTTTTTTAGGTTGTTGGAAGAGAGTGTTTGTTATACACAGCGAGTTTTCCTGGCAAAATTCTATCAGCCTGCGTCCCGCTTCATTTTGTTCTCCCAGACCATGCTTGCCTGTGATCCCAGTTGTCATTTGACTTCCCACCTTGGCATTCCAGTCTCCTGTAATGAAAATAATGTCTCTTTTTGGTGTATTATCCAGTAGGTCCTGCAGATCCTCATAGAACTGATCTACTTCTGCTTCTTCAGCAGCTGTGGTTGGGGCGTATATTTGGATCACTGTAATGTTGAAAGGCTTTCCTTGCACTCGAATTGAGATCATTCTGTCATTTTTTGGGTTGTATCCAAGCACTGCTTTAGCAAATTTCTTATTAATTATGAAGGCTACTCCATTTCTTCTATGTTCCTCTTGTC
This sequence comes from Anolis sagrei, assembly GCF_037176765.1. Taxonomy (NCBI): domain Eukaryota; kingdom Metazoa; phylum Chordata; class Lepidosauria; order Squamata; family Anolidae; genus Anolis; species Anolis sagrei. The sequence goes on along the minus strand of NC_090030.1, from coordinate 31,640,566 downwards.
CACAGTAGTAGATCTGGTGGTCATCTGATGTGAAGTGGCCCATTCCAGTCCATTTCAGTTCGCTGACCCCCAGAATGTCTATCTTTAGTCTTGACATCTCACCAATAACAACATCCAATTTGCCCTGGCTCATAGATCTTACATTCCAGGTTCCTATGGTGTGTTGATCTTTAGAGCATCGGATTCGTCGTTCACCTCCAGTACCGTCGGCCGCTAGCCTTCCTTTCGGCTTTGAGCTAGCTGCGTCATCACATCTGGGGCTAGTTGAACTTATCCTCTGCTCCTCCCCAGTAGCATTTTGGCCATCTTCCGACCTGGGAGTCCCATCTTCCAATGGCATACCGACATATCTCTGGTTGTACTGGTCCACTTAGTTTTCTTGGCAAGGATACTGGGGTGGTTTGCCGTTGCCTTCCCCAGGGATCACGCTTGGTCTGACCTCTCTGCCACGACCGTCCCGTCTTGGGTGGCCCTTCACGGTTTCGCTCATGACATCATTGAGGTGCTCAAGCTCCAGCGCCACAACAAGGCGGTGACCCTTTGCTGGAGAGGGAATTGTATACACAATATTTTTTGATAATTTTGTGCATGAGACAAAGTTAGGATACATTAATCTATCAGAAAGCAAAGGGGTCACTTTCTCAGACACCCATGTGGATAATTTGGGAGTATTTATTGTATATTGGATAATCACTGACATGATGGCAACAGTCTTGGACAGCAATGGCTCCCAAAGTGACCCATTTAAGGTGGAATCAGGTGTCAAACAGGGATGTGTTATTGCCCCAACTTTATTCTCCATCTTCATCACTATAATACTTTATCTTGTTGATGGGAAGCTTCCCAGCAGAGTGGAAATCATTGGACAGATGGCAAGCTATTGAACCTCAGCAGACTGAAAGCCAAAACCAGGTCACAACATCTGTTATAGAACTCCAATATGCTGATGACAATGTCGTCTGTGCGCATTCAGAAGAAGATCTACAAGTCACTCTAAACACCTTCGCAGAAGCATACAGGAAGCTCTGCCTGAACATCGAGAAAACCAAAGTGCTGTTTCAGCAGTCACCAGCCAATCCCTTTCCAATGCCAGAGATACAGCATAATGCTGTAACATTAGAAAATGTTGATCACTTCCGCTACCTTGGCAGCCACCTCTCCACCAAAGTCAACATTGACACCGAAATACAACACTACCTGAGCTCTGCGAGTGCAGCATTTTTCCGAATGAAGCAGAGAGTGTTTGAGGACTGGGATATCCGTAAGGAGACCAAGGTGCTTGTTTATAAAGCTATTGTCCTCCCAACCCTGCTATACGACTGCGAGACGTGGACTGTCTATAGTTGTCACATGCAACTCCTGCAACAATTACATCAGCACTGCCTCCGGAAAATCCTGCAAATCTCTTGGGAAGACAGGTGGACAAACATCAGCGTGCTGAAAGAAGCAAAGGCCGCCAGCATTGAAGTGATGGTCCTCCGCCATCAGCTCTGCTGGACCGATCACATTGTCCGGATGCCCGACCACATTGTCCGGATGCCCGAGTATTTTAATGAATACTCCCATTAGAAAATACATAACAATGTATTGAGTGAACTACAATTCCTAGAATTGTGGCTCAGTCCTCCCCAAACAATGCCTGTATGCACAGCTTGGCATGTTGGGTCTGTGTGTCATGTGTGGTCCGGATCCATCGTCGGTTGGGTTCAGTGCTCTCTGGATAAGGGTGAACTACAACTTCCATATGCCAAGGGAAGTCACTCCCAAATCCTGCCAGTATTTACAGTTGGTCATGTTGGGTTTGTGTGCCAAGTTTGGTCCAGATTTGTTGTCAGCTGGGTTCAGCGCTCTCTGGATAAGGGTGAAATACAACTCCCATACGCCAAGGGCAGTCACCCTAATACCTTGCCAGTATTTACAGTTGGTCATGTTGGGTTTGTGTGCCAAGTTTGATCCAGATTTGTTGTCAGCTGGGTTCAGTGCTCTCTGGATGTAGGCGAACTACAGCTCCTATAAATCAAGGTCAATTCCCCCTAAATCTGGTCATGGAGGTTCCGCGTGCCAAATGTGGTCCAGGTCCATTAATGAAGGGGGTCATAGTGTTCTGCCTTGATGCAGAGTGAACTACAACTTCATCCTGTTGAGTCAGTCCCCAAACCCCTCCAGTCTGTTCGGTTGCTGATCAATAGGCATCCTAGGGTTCCCCTCTCTCTCCATTGGTGTGGAATTAGCATGACCTCACCCACTGCCTCCCCCTTAACTCTTTCCTACCCTTTCCTATGGCACACAGCATACACAAAGGGTAGAAAGGGTTAAGGGAGAGGCAGTGGATGAGGTCATGCTAATTCCACACCAATGGAGAGAGAGAGAGAGAGAGGAAGCCTAGGATGCCTATCTGGTGGCGGAAACACCTAAAATCTAGGATGAAACTGCATACCAAAGAATACATACGCATTTCAGTATTGAAATAGCACATTATATCCAGACAAATAATTAAACAGAGGAGGCTTGAGAAGCTTGCCTGTTTCCAACAGTATTTTGGATTTTCACATTTTAAATAAGACCTGAATTTGCAAATAATTGGGGAGAAATGTCCATGATCTCCCTGCTTCCCTCCTTTGTGTTTCAAGAAGGATAGCATCCCTTTAAAATCTAAAAATCTCCATTTTATTTAATGGAAATATTAAATTTCCGAATCCTTTTTACATTTAAAAGCCTGGTGAACTGGGAATCAATGGAAACTCTTACCTATTTTCAGTTAGCGGCATCCTATGGCCTTCTGCAAAGATACAGAATGCGGGACGCTTGGCTCAAGAGCAGTACGTGTGAAAAAGATCTTGGAGTGCTTGTGGACAGGAAGTTAAACATGAGCCAGGAATGTGATGTGGCGGCAAAAAAAGCCAATGGGATTTTGGCCTGCATCAATAGGAGCCTAGTGTCTAGATCTAGGGAAGTCATGCTCCCCATGCTCTATTCCGCTTTGGTTAGACCACACCTGGAATATTGTGTCCAATTCTGGGCACCACAATTCAAGAGAGATATTGACTCTAAGCTGGAATGTGTCCAGAAGAGGGCGACTAAAATGATCAAGGGTCTGGAGAACAAGCCCTATGAGGAGCGGCTTAAGGAGCTGGGCATGTTTAGCCTGAAGAAGAGAAGGCTGAGAGGAGATATGATAGCCATGTATACATATGTGAGAGGAAGCCACAGGGCGGAGGGAGCAAGCTTGTTTTCCGCTTCCCTGGAGACTAGGACGCAATGGAACAATGGCTTCAAACTTCAAGAGAGGAGATTCCATCCATGGTCCATCCCCGGCCAAACCACTCCAGGACGCAAAGTGGGTCATGAGAGGTCTATGTGCCAAGTTAGGTCCTGATCAGTCATTGGATGAGGTTAACAGCAGTCTCAGAATGTGAATGATGGTGCTGCAAGTCCCATCATCCATGGTTCATCCTCCTGCAAACTGCAGTAGGATGTAGAGTGGGTGATGGGGACACTGTGTGCCAAGTTTGGTCTGTATTGGTAATTTTCTGCTGAACTTCCTGACTGAGAGCCGTTCAGCAGTGGAACTCTCTGCCCCGGAGTGAGGTGGAGGCTCCTTCTTTGGAAGCTTTTTAACAGAGGCTGGATGGCCATCTGTCAGGGGTGATTTGAATGCAATATTCCTGCTTCTTGGTAGAATGGGGTTGGACTGGATGGCCCAGGAGGTCTCTTCCAACTCCTTGATTCTATGATTCTTGCCAATGGCTTTTTCTGGCTGTGGGAATGACTAAACTAGTTGTTAGCGTTTTGCACCATTAGATACAACTGTTACTCTGGCTTCTCTCCCAACAAACCAAAAAGACAATTGTTTGTGTTAGGTTTGTTTGTTGATTCCCTTTTCTGTTTGGGAGAGACGCAAACTAGACCCGCAACTATGATAGACAAAGAATGGAGCAAAGATCCTTGAATTTGTTCAGCTGCAAGCAGGCACAATGGGACAGCAAACACCAGCATCCTGGTTGGGACCAACGTGTTCACAAAACTTTTCAGTTTTGAATTAAGTGAGCTTAGTTGTTGGAGTTCAGCCTGCAATTGTGTTTCAAGATCAAGGTGCTCTGGATGTGAGTAATGATGTCAATGAGGATCAAGATGGCAATGGTCTGGTCAATGATATTAATGCAGAGAATGGCATCGTGACACCGGTTCAAAGTGTAGTTTCCCATGAGAATGTTCCTACAGGAGATAGGGATGATAGTTTACTCTCTGAATTTTCCCTAGAGAGTTCCCAGGATTTGGGGCTTGAAAACAACTCGACACCTTGCCAATGATATTAATGCAGAGAATGGCATCGTGACACCGGTTCAAAGTGTAGTTTCCCATGAGAATGTTCCTACAGGACATAAGGATGATAGTTTACTCTCTGAATTTTCCCCAGAAAGTTCCCAGGATTTGGGGCTTGAAAACAACTCGACACCTTGCCAATGATATTAATGCAGAGAATGGCATCGTGACACCGGTTCAAAGTGTAGTTTCCCATGAGAATGTTCCTACAGGACATAGGGATGATAGTTTACTCTCTGAATTTTCCCCAGAAAGTTCCCAGGATTTGGGGCTTGAAAACAACTCGACACCTTGCCAATGATATTAATGCAGAGAATGGCATCGTGACACCGGTTCAAAGTGTAGTTTCCCATGAGAATGTTCCTACAGGACATAGGGATGATAGTTTACTCTCTGAATTTTCCCCAGAAAGTTCCCAGGATTTGGGGCTTGAAAACAACTCGACACCTTGCCAATGATATTAATGCAGAGAATGGCATCGTGACACCGGTTCAAAGTGTAGTTTCCCATGAGAATGTTCCTACAGGACATAGGGATGATAGTTTACTCTCTGAATTTTCCCCAGAGAGTTCCCAGGATTTGGGGCTTGAAAACAACTCGACACCTGGAGAAATTAATGAGCATATAGACCAGTGGTTCTCAACCTTCCTAATGCTGCGACCCCTTAGTACAGTTCCTCATGTGGTGACCCCCAACCATAACATTATTTTCGTTGCTACTTCATAACTGTAATTTTGCTACTGTTATGAATCATAATGTAAATATCTGATATGCAGGATGGATTTTCATTCACTGGACCAAATATGGACCAAATACCCGATACGCCCAAATTTGAATACTGGTGGAGTTGGGGGGATTGATTTTGTCATTTGGGAGTTGTAGTTGCTGGGATTTATAGATCACCTACAATCAAAGAGTATTCTGAAGTTCACCAACGATCAAATTAAACCAAACTTGGCACACAGAACTCCCATGACCAAGAGGAAATACTGGGAGGGTCTGGTGGACATCGACCTTGAATTTTTGGAGTTGTAGTTCACCTACATCCAGAGAGCACTGTGGACTAAAACAATGATGGATCTGGACTAAACTTGGCACAAATATTCAATATCCCCAAATGTGAACACTGGTGGAGTTTGGGGAAAATAGACCTCAGCATTTGGGAGTTGTAGTTGTTGGGATTTATAGTTCACCCACAATGAAATAGCATTCTGAACCTCACCAATGATAGAATTGGACCAAAATTTTCACACAGAACCCCCATGACCAACAGAAAATACTATCCTCAGTTCTTGTGGGGTTTTTCGGGCTATATGGCCATGTTCTAGAGGCATTTTCCTGGCCATATAGCCCGAAAAAACCCACAAGAACTGAGTGATTCCGGCCATGAAAGCCTTTGACAATACAGAAAATACTATGTTTTCTGATGGTCTTTGGCGATCCCTCTGATACCCTCTCGCGACCCCCGCAGGGGTCCCGACCCCCAGGTTGAGAAACACTGATATAGACAGACGGGTGGAAATTAGCCAAAGCAGACAGCTCGACCAAGGCCTTCGCCGTTCTGCCAGGCTTTGGGAGATAAGGATGAGAGGCATTCAGGGAAAACGAAACCAATTTCCGAGTGTTGGGAATGGCTTAACAAGGGTTTATTAAGTTCCAACCATGGGAAATCTAGTCAGATGAAGCATCGTTTCAGATTACTGCTAAGTCCCTGCTCTTGTTTCTTGTTTGGGCAATCTGGCAGATAAATAAAGGATTACGACGACTGATAGGAATAGACAATGTAGAATCAATTATTCTACCTCTGAGGATGCTTGCCATAGATGCAGGCGAAACGTCAGGAGAGAATGCCTCTAGAACAGTGGTTCTCAACCTGGGGTCCCCAGATGTTTTTGGCCTACAACTCCCAGAAATCCCAGCCAGTTTACCAGCTGTTAGGATTTCTGGGAGTTGAAGGCCAAAAACATCTGAGGACCCAGGTTGAGATCCACTGCTCTAGAACATGGCCATATAGGCTGAAAAAAACGACAACAACCCAGTGATTCCGGCCATGAAAGCCTTCGACAATACAACGAAAATAATGTTATGGTTGGGTGTCACCATCACATGAGGAGTTGCGGCATTAGGAAGACTGACTTTGGGGATCGTCATAGAAGACGAGGCTAATGATGGATGATTGGGCTATCTCTGGCTACTAGCCATAAGGATTTATGCTCCTGTCAGTACTAGAACCAGTACTCCTTTGTGTATCTATCGCTGAGAAGGATGCAAATACGCTCCTCTGTTATGTCATGGGCATAATTGAGGAATTAATTATAGTAATTATGAAGAATCTAGGAACTGTGCTCTTTCTGTGCTTCCTTCTGAACTTCAAGTGCTATGAGCATTTTGTTGTACTATTTACAAAGGAAACAGTGCCGGATTTCGATATGCCTCCTTTCTTGTGTGCTATTGATTATTGGTTATTGTTTATATGTGATTTGTATTAATTGTGTTGTATTTATTGTTTTTGTTTATTGCTTTGTTTTATTGCTGTGTTATTGGGCTTGGCCTCATGTATGCCGCTCCAAGTCCCTTGGGGAGATGGTGGCGGGGTGTAAATAAATTATTATTTCTGATTCATCATGGCTCTCTTTTGCATTGCTGAGCCTGGAACCCCACATGGTCCACGCTCTTGTTACATCCTGCATAGATTACTACAACTCACTCTACGTGGGGCTGTCTTTGAAGACTGTTTGGAAACTACAACTAGTCCAACCTTTGGAAGTCTGATCTGGCTACGGTGGTCCACGCTCCTGTTACATCCTGCATAGATTACTGCAACTCACTCTACATGGGGCTGCCTTTGAAGACTGTTTGGAAACTACAACTAGTCCAACCTTGGGAAGTCTGATCTGGCTACGGTAGTCCACGCTCCTGTTACATCCTGCATAGATTACTGCAACTCACTCTACGTGGGGCTGCCTTTGAAGACTGTTTGGAAACTACAACTAGTCCAACCTTGGGAAGTCTGATCTGGCTACGGTAGTCCACGCTCCTGTTACATCCTGCATAGATTACTGCAACTCACTCTACGTGGGGCTGCCTTTGAAGACTGTTTGGAAACTACAACTAGTCCAACCTTGGGAAGTCTGATCTGGCTACGGTGGTCCACACTCCTGTTACATCCTGCATAGATTACTGCAACTCACTCTACGTGGGGCTGCCTTTGAAGACTGTTTGGAAACTACAACTAGTCCATCCTTGGGAAGTCTGATCTGGCGACAGTGGTCCATGCTCCTGTTGCACCCTGCATAGATTACTGCAACTCACTCTACGTGGGGCTGCCTTTGAAGACTGTTTGGAAACTACTACTAGTCCAATCTTGGGAAGTCTGATCTGGCTACGGTGGTCCACGTTCTTGTAACATCCTGCATAGATTACTACAACTCACTCTACGTGGGGCTGTCTTTGAAGACTGTTTGGAAACTACAACTAGTCCAACCTTGGAAAGTCTGATCTGGCTACGGTGGTCCAGGCTCTTGTTACATCCTGCATAGATTACTGCAACTCACTCTATGTGGGGCTGCCTTTGAAGACTGTTTGGAAACTACAACTAGTCCAACCTTGGGAAGTCTGATCTGGCTACGGTGGTCCATGCTCTTGTTACATCCTGCATAGATTACTGCAACTCACTCTACGTGGCGCTGCCTTTGAAGACTGTTTGGAAACTACAACTAGTCCAACCATGGGAAGTCTGATCTGGCTACGGTGGTCCATGCACTTGTTACATCCTGCATAGATTACTGCAGCTCACTCTACGTGGGCCTGCCTTTGAAGACTGTTTGGAAACTACAACTAGTCCAACCTTGGGAAGTCTGATCTGGCTACAGTGGTCCACGCTCTTGTTACATCCTGCATAGATTACTGCAATGCATTCTACGCGGGGCTGCCTTTGAAGACTGTTCAGAAACTACAACTAGTTCAACGGGCTGCAGCCAGATTACTAACTGGAGCGACACACAGGGAGCATACCAACCCCTTGTTGTGCCAGCTCCACTGGCTGCAGGTCCACTTCCGAACTCAATTCAAAGTGCTGGTTTTGACCTATAAAGCCCTATACGGTTCTGGCTCAGCTTACTCATCCGAACGCATCTCTCTCTACATCCCACCTCACAGTTTAAGATCATCCGAGGGGGGGGGGCTGCTCTCACTCCCACCAGCGCTGCAAATATGTCTGGTGAGGATGAGAGACAGGGCCTTCTCAGCTGTGGCCCCCCGCCTATGGAACTCGCTTCCCACTGAAGTAAGATCGGCTTTATTCCTCCTGGCTTTTAGTAAGAAATTGAAATTGTGGTTCTGGGATCAGGCTTTTGGACAGCAGGCATAAATATCACTTTGGATATGGAATTCAACTGGAATATGGCGGTTAATACTGTTTTTATTGTTTTTAACAAATGTTCTATTTATTATTTTAATTGTTATTATATTGCTCTGTTATGTGTAGCGGCATCGAATTGCTGCCAAATGTAAGCCGTCCTAAGTTGAGAAGGAACGGGGTAGAAATACTGGAAATAAATAAATAAAATAAATCAATCCTTGTGACCAGAAAGGGAAGCTGTCCTAAAGGCTCTCCCTTTCCTGGCTGTAGGTATAAATAGCTAGGACCTTTTGAATGGGAAGGGATTTGCATGGACTGTTTTGCAAGGCTGGGTGTTAGTGAAGGCGAGTAGGAAAAACAGAGGAGAGAATTGTGTAAAGCAGTGTACTCTTTGGGGAGGATGCTGATTCCATAACACAGACTCACGTTGCTCCTGGTTTTTCTGGTTCACGTAGGACGATGATGTTCGCTGCACCTGAACATTGCTGTTGCTTTGCCTAATCTCTTTGTTAGTATGTGAACCATGCGAGTTATATAAAAAAAGTACAAGGCGCCTCCTAATTTAGCATCAATTGTCCAATCCGTACCCTTTGGTTCATCATTTCTATCTGCTTACATCAACTTGAAGAGGATGTACTCCCTTCTTATGTTTGCTATGCGGGGAGCCAATCCATCTCATCTCACTTTGGAAATGTGTTGCTTATGTAAATACGCTCCTCTGTTCTGTCATTGATATAATTGAGGAATTAATGATATGCAAATCCGAGGAGTCTAGGAAATGTGCCGTAGCATTTATTGCAGTTTCAGCAGGCAATTATGAGTCTTCAATAACATAGAATCATAGAATCAAAGAGTTGGAAGAGACCCCATGGGCCATCCAGTCCAACCCCATTCTGCCACAAAGCAGGAATATTGCATTCAAATCACCCCTGACAGATGGCCATCCAGCCTCCGTTTAAAAGCTTCCAAAGAAGGAGCCTCCACCACACTCCGGGGCAGAGAGTTCCACTGCTGAACGGCTCTCACAGTCAGGAAGTTCTTCCTCATGTCCTTTCTTGTAGTTTGAAGCCATTGTTTTGCATCCTAGTCTCCAAGGAAGCAGAAAACAAGCTTGCTCCCTCCTCCTCCCTGTGGCTTCCTCTCACATATTTAAACATGGCTATCATATCTCCTCTCAGCCTTCTCTTCTTCAGGCTAAACATGCCCAGCTCCTTAAGCCACTCTTCATAGTGCTTGTTCTCCAGACCCTTGATCATTTTAGTCGCCCTCCTCTGGACACATTCCAGCTTGTCAATATCCCTCTTGAATTGTGGTGCCCAGAATTGGACACAATATTCCAGATGTGGTCTAACCAAAGCAGAATAGAGGGGTAGCATTACTTCCTTAGATCTAGACACTAGGCTCCTCTTGATGCAGGCCAAAATCCCATTGGCTTTTTTTGCCGCCACATCACATTGTTGGCTCATGTTTAACTTGTTGTCCACGAGGACTCCAAGATCTTTTTCTTGCTGGATAATGGAGAAAGGCAGGGAGATTCAGAAAAACATCTATTTCTGTTTTATGGACTATTCTAAAGCCTTTGACTGTGTGGATCATCATAAATTGTTGCAAGTTCTTGGTGGTATGGTCATAACAAGCCACCTTGTCTCTCTCCTGAGGAATCTGTATATGGACCAAGTAGCAACAGTCAGAACTGACCACAGAACAACAGGCATACAGCAGGGTTGTCTACTCTTACCCAACCTATTCAACTTGTATGCAGAACACATCATGCGCCATGCGGGGCTTGAGGAATGCAAGGCTGGGGTGAAAATGGCTGGAAGAAACATGAACAACCTTAGATACGCAGATGATACCACTTTGATGGCCAAAAGCAAGGAGGAGCTGAGAAGCCTTCTAATCAAGGTGAAAGAAGAAAGCGCAAAAGCTGGGTTGCAACTAAACATAAAAAAACCCAAGATTATGGCAACAAGAATGATTGACAACTGGGAGTTAGAGGGAGAAAACATGGAGGCCGTGACAGACTTTGTACTTCTAGGTGCAAAAATGAGTACAGACGCAGACTGCAACCAGGAAATCAGGAGACCCTTACTTCTTGGGAGAAGAGTAATGTCCAATCTTGACAAAATAGTGAAGAGTAGAGACATCACACTGGCAGCGAAGATCCGCATAGTTAAAGCAATGGTATTCCCTGTAGTCACCTACGGATGTGAGAACTGGACCATAGGGAAGGCTGAGCAAAGGAAGAGAGATGCTTTTGAGCTGTGGTGTTGGAGGAAAGTGCTGAGAGTTCCTTGGACTGCGAGAAGATCCAACCAGTCCATCCTCCAGGAAATAAAGCTCAACTGCTCATTGGAGGGAAGGATAGTAGAGGCCAAGATGGAGTCCTTTGGCCACATCATGAGGAGACAGGAAAGCTTGGAGAAGAGAATGATGCTGGGGAAAATGGAAGGAAAAAGGAAGAGAGGCCGACTAAGGGCAAGATGGCATCCTTGAAGTGACTGGCTTGACCTTGAAGGAGCTGGGGGTGGTGACGGCCGACAGGGAGACTGTCGTGGACTGGCCCATGAAGTCACGAAGAGTCGGAAATGACTGAACGAATGAACAACAAAATGATCATGTTCCAGAAGCATTCTCTCCTGATGTTTTGCCTACATCTATGGAGGCATCCTCAGAGGTTGAAAAGTCTGTTGGAAACTAGAATAATGGGTTTTATATATTTGTGGAATGTCCAGGGTGGGAGAAAGAACTCTTGTCTGTTTGAAGGAGGTGTGAATGTTGCAGTTGGCCACCTTGATTAGCATGTAATGGCCTTGCAATTGCAAGGTCTGGCTTCTCACTGCCTGGGGAATCCTTTGTTGGGAGGTGATTAGCTGGCCCTGATTATTTCTTGTCTGGAATTCCCCTGTTGTTTTTTTTTTAGCATTGTTCTTTATTTACAGTTATGATTTTAAGAGTTTTTTTAATATCAGATTTTGTTCATTTCCATGCTTTCCTCCTTTCTGTTGAAATTATCCACATGCTTGTGGATTTCAATGGCTTCTCTGTGTAGTCTGACATGGTGGTTGTCGGAGTGGTCCAGCATGGTGTCCAGGTTGGTTCCTCAGGTGCTCTGCTATGGCTGACTTCTCTGGTTGAATTAATCTGCAGTGCCTTTCATGTTCCTTGATTCGTTTTTGGGCAATAATAGCAATAATTGTATGCGTTTCCTTTTGAAGTCAAGATGCTATTTTGTGTTTCCATCAGAGTTATTTCGTTACTAGATAGAAAGTAAAATAATAATAATGTTGCATCTAGAAATATAAGTAAAGGTAAAAGTTTCCTCTTGACATTAAGTCTAGTCGATTCCATCTCTGTGGGGTGGTTCTCATCTCAATTTCTAAGCTGAAGCGCTGGCGTTGTCCATAGACACCTCCAAGGTCATGTGGCCAGCATGGATTGCTTGGAGTGTCGTCACCTTCCCACCAGAGTGGTACCTATCAATCTACTCACATTTGCATGTTTTCAAACTGCTAGGTTGGCAGAAGCTGGGCCTAACAGCGGGAGTGTGGTAGAGGCTCCTTCTTTGGAAGCTTTTAAACAGAGGCTGGATGGCCATCTGTCAGGGGTGCTCTGAATGCAATTTTCCTGCTTCTGGGCAGAATGGGGTTGGACTGGATGGCCCATGAGGTCTCTTCCGATTCTATGATTCTACTCACATTTGCGTGTTTTCAGAATGCTTGGTTGTCAGAAGCTGGAGCTAACAGCAGGAGCTCACCCCACTCCCCAAATGCAAACCTCTGACCTTTTGGTCAGCAGTTTAACACGCTGCGCCACCGGTTTCTTGCTATTTTTGACATGAGCCAGCAAAGTTTGGGGAGCACCATTGACTCATTTCCTTATTATATTTCTGGTTGAAAGAATTTAATTAAATGGCAAATGAGCTGAAAATACTCATTGTCTCCGCATTGATGTTATTAGCACCCTTTAATGCCACATGTGTAAATATGTGATTCAGCAGATGATGACTGCTGCAATTTGACACATTCTGACAAGATTCAACAGCTTGCTAGTATTGCAGGGAATAATTTAAAATTGTCTACATTATACAGTGTAATGAGTATCTCGTTGCCTTCTTGTGAGTAGAAACAAAATGCATGCAATTGTTTTTTTGGAAGTTGTTACAACACTAAAAATTATTCAAAGCAGCCCTCGAAGAGGCAATACGATCACAAATAGGAAGAGTCGGGTGTTGGCATGTGCCAACATAATTGGGAGCCTGATGGCACAATGTGTGCATGTGCTAAGAGTTATTTTCTCTCTCCTCTGGTTCTGTTTAATGTAGGATGGGCATGGTTGCCATTTCTCTGTCTGTGCCCAATTTATTTGTTGGTTTGTTTACTTTTTTGCCGTATTTATATACCGCCTTTCTCAGTCCGAAGGTGACTCGAGGCAGTTTACAGTCGGCACAATTAAATGCCCCCAAAAACATAAACAAATATATATATATTATATGTTAATTGTTATATATATGTTAATTGTTATATATATGTTATTGTTATATATATAACAATTATGCTGGGGAAAGTGGAAGGCAAAAGGAAGAGGGCAAGGTGGATGGATGGCATCCTTGAAGGGACTGGACTGACCTTGAAGGAGCTGGGGGTGGTGACGGCCGACAGGGAACTCTGGCGTGGGCTGGTCCATGAGGTCACGAAGAGTCGGAGACGACTGAACGAATGAACAATATATATATATAAATGCTCTGTGCATAATGAGTACCTTAAAAACAAAAGAACCAATGAACGAAATCACACACACTTGGCAACAAAACGTCTCACAACACAAGGAGTGACCATCACTCAAAAAATTATGATGTTGTCATTTGGGGATCGTAGTTTGATTGTTCACCTACAATCAAAGAGCATTCTGAACTCCACCAATGATGGAATTGAACCAAACTCGGCACACAGAACTCCCATGATCAACAGAAAATACTGGGAGGGTTTGGTGGGCATTGACCTTGAACTTGGGAGTTGTAGTTCACCTACATCCAGAGAGCACTTTGATGGATCTGGACCAAACTTGGCACAAGCACTCAATATGCCCAAATATGAACACAGATGGAGTTTGGGGAAACTAGACCTTGACATTTGAGAGTTGTAGTCACTGGGATTCACAGTTCACCTACAATCAAAGAGCATTCTGAACCCCACGAATGACAGAATCGGGGCAAACTTCCCACACAGAACCCCCATGACCAACAGAAAATACTCAAGACCATCCAATCCAACTCCCTTCACCAGGGCAAGAAAACATAATCAAAGCCCTCTTGATGAAGAGCCACCCAGCCATAGAGATAGATAGATATAGATATAGATAGATAGATATGATTCAGATAGATAGATATGATTTGAGCACTCCAGTTGGCGGTCAGCTGTGACCAGCAGTGCTGCAGAATTTGAAGAGGCATGAATGGAGGGTGAAAGAGTGAAAAGTGCCAAGAGGAAGGCACGTCAAGCTAACCCCAACGAAGACCGCCTTCCACCTGGAAACCAATGCCCTCACTGAGGGAGAAGATGCAGGTCAAGAATAGGGCTCCACAGTCACCTACGGACCCACTGCCAGGACACTGAACTTGGAGGACCATCATCCTCAGACTACGAGGGAATACCTAAGTAAGTAAGTAAGTAAGATTTTGGATTGTATGAAAACTTGCAATGAAACAGGACAGTTGGCTTTCGTTGAGCAGACCTCTTAGTAATTTGGCATCCATGGTTGTCGCGGATGATTCGACAGGCGAGTTCAAGCTTGCCGCCTTCGGAAGATCTATTCACCTTCCTAGCGTGCAGACAGGTGGGGATTGCCTTTCATCGTGAAGGTCATGTCTGGGTTTCTAACCGTCTGAAGCATCTTCCTTTTAAGTTCTGAAGAAAAATATTGAGGAGCGTATTTGTAGGTTGGATGAAATCTGGTGCTTCTGTGGTTATGTTCTAAGTAGGACCGATATTTAGGAATATAGATCTGATAGGAAACAAACATATTTGAAGACCTTTTGGTTTATTTAAAGTACTAGCGTTACCTGAGTTATTAGAAGAAGTTATTTGTTTATTTTCCAAAATGCATAAAGTTGTGGGTGAACTACAACTCACATCATGTCAGGTTAACCCCCTGAAACTCCGTCGATACTTAAAAGTTTGTCATGTTGGGCAAGTTTACTCTAGATCAGTGTTTCTCAACCTGGGGGTCAGAACCCCTGGAGAGGTCATGCGGGGATGACAGAGGGGTCGCCAAAGAACATCAGAAAACACAGTATTTTCTCATCTCACTACCTCTGAGGATGCTTGCCATAGACGCAGGCAAAATGTCAGGAGAAAATGCCACTAGACCATGGCCATATAGCCTGAAAAAACCAACAACAACCCACAGTATTTTCTTTTGGTCATGGGGTTGAGTGTGGGAAGTTTGGCCCAATTCTATCTTGAATTGGGCCAAGTGGGGTTTGTAAGGTTCAGAATGCTCTTTGATTGTAAGTGAACTATACATCCCAGCAACTACAACTCCCAAATGTCAAGGTCTATTTCCCCCAAACTCTCCCGTGTTCATATTTGGTGTTCATATTTGGGCAAACTGAATATTTGTGCCAAGTTTGGTCCAGATCCATCATGTTTTGAGTCCACAGTGCTCTCTGGATGTAGGTAAACTACAACTCCAAAACTCAAGGTCAATGCCCACCAAACGCTTCCAGCATTTTCTGTTTGTCGCGGGAGTTCTGTGTGCCAAGTTTGGTTCAATTCCATCATTGGTGGAGTTCAGAATGCTCTTTGATTGTAGGTGAGCTATCAATCCCAGCAACTACAACTCCCAAATGACAAAATCAATCCCTCCCAACCCCACCAGTATTCAAATTCGGGCGTTTTGGGTATTTGTGCAAATTTGGTCCATTGAATGAAAATACATCCATCCTGCATATCAGATATTTACATTACTATTAACAACAGTCGCAAAATTACGGTTATGAAGTAGCAACGAAAATAATTTTAGGGTTGGGGGTCACCACAACACGAGGAACTGCATTAAGGGGCCATGGCATTAGGAAGGTTGAGAAACTCTAGATGCATCATCAGTGGAGTTCACCAAGCTTTCCAGCTGCAGAATGAACTACAACTTCCACCATGGTGGGTCAGTCACTTCCTTGGAGACTAGGACACGAAACAATGGCTTCAAACTACAAGAAAGGAGATTCCATCTGAACATGAGGGAGAACTTCCTGACTGTGAGAGCCGTTCAGCAGTGGAACTCTCTGCCCGGAGTGTGGTGGAGGCTCCTTCTTTGGAAGCTTTTAAACGGAGGCTGGATGGCCATCTCTCAGGGGTGATTTGAATGCAATATTCCTGCTTCTTAGCAGAATGGGGTTGGACTGGATGGCCCAGGAGGTCTCTTCCAACTCTTTGATTCTAGGATTCTATGAACTAAAACACAATTTGAAATTGCATTGCACATTCTCCCAACTCACAGTCCTTCCCTTTTTTGCGGAAGCAGGAAATTGGGCATCTCCTCGGCTACACCATTAAGCCCAGAATACAATCCCTAAGCTTGGAATATTTTTCCATCCAGAGGCCGTTGGAAAAGCAGAAGGCTTCTTGGGGTTTGCTTAACGGAGAGCAACACATTGAAAGTTTTGTTATACTCTTAGCCGTTGGAGGACATGGAGGCAGGCTCTCCATTAGTGGTGGTATTTCATTTCAGCCATTAATTATTGATCCCTTGACATTCTCAGATTGTTTCTCTTAGCGCTTGAAAGGCACAGGTCTTATTAAATATTACTTTGCAACGTACCTGTTTTTTTGGAAATTTGGAAAGTGAATTCACGTCTGGACTTGCCTCCGTACAAAAATGTGGGACACTTTACCAATTGAAATAACCTTGATCATTGTGAACTGATCCAGGCCAAAACTGTAAAATAAAGCTGCATAAACTCAGTTGTACATTTTGATATATTTTTGATGGGTTTTAGACTCTTAATAAGAATTCCATTGGCTGGGTTGTTGTGCATTTTCCAGGCTGTCTGGCCATGTTTCAGAAGCATTCTCCCCTGACATTTTGCCCACATCTATGGCAGGCACCCTCTGCGCTTGTGAGGTGTGTTGGAAACTAGGAAAGTATCTACTATCTATCTATCTATCTATCTATCAGATAGATAGATAGATAGATAGATAGATACTTTCCTAGTTTCCTAGTTTAATCTATCTATGGAATGATGTCCAGTGTGCTGGTACGGCAGTGCCAGGAGTTTAAATTTCCTTTTCTTGCACTGCTTGTTTGTTTGAATATGTTTGGGCCATGCACTTTGCAATTGGGTAGCTTTCCCCAGGTTGCAGTCATAGGGCCAACAACCTATGAATCATCGTTAGAGCTCTAGGTGCCCTTACTGCCTATTACAGGGAAAACCAGCTGATCCCCAACCATCTAAAACACAGACATGTGCCTTTCACATTAAGAACAGACAAGCATCCCGAGGTCTGAGGATCACCAGGGAAAGAATCCCACTGGAGCATTGCAGCACACTCAAATACCTGGTAGTCACGCTGGACCGTGCTCTGACCTACAAGAATCACTGCTGGAACATCAAGCAAAAAGTGGGTGCTAGAAACAATATCACACGAAAGCTGTCTGGCACAACCTGGGGATCACAACCAGGCACAGTGAAGACATCTGCCCTTGCGCTATGCTACTCTGCTGCTGAGTATGCATGCCCAGTGTGGAACACATCTCACCACGCTAAAACAGTGGATGTGGCTCTTAATGAGACATGCCGCATTATCACGGGGTGTCTGCAATGCAACCTGAGCCCTGCCACATGCACAATGGAGGACCTTCTTATAGTAACACCAGAGGCACTCCAAGTGGCCAGATACTGGTCAAAGGACATTTAATCAACTACCAAGCTTGCAAACTCTGTTTTGTCTGTATGTTAAAATTTTGTTTAAAATGTAATACAATTGTCTGATCGCTATTGACACGATAAATAAATCAATCAATTGTTAGAGCCTTTAGGTTTGGAGGGAAAAGGGGACTTTTAGTCTCAGTTTCACAGTTTGAAGCCCTACAGCAGGACGTGTGGACTTTCTCTTTCCCTCCTGCAAAAAGCTTCACTTCTTACAGCTTTGCTGGGGAGTAAAGTTAAAGTTCCACAGCTTTGCTGAAAGAAATAGATCTACAGCCAGCTTTGCTGGGGGAAAAGGAAAACCTCCCCAGCTTTGCTTGGGAGTAAAGTTACAGTTCCACAGCTTTTGCTGGGGGAATACAGCCAGCTTTGCTGAAAAATAAAGGAATGCTTCCACGGCCTTCGTGGGGCAAATCTACAGGACACCAGCTTGGCAGATCTACAGCAACCATTGCCTGGTAAGGGACCACTCGGGCTATCCATAACGCAGCTTGGAGCCGGGAGTTGGGGCCTCACGCCAGCAGGCTAAAGAAAGATTGCCCAAGGAGGGGTCGGAAGGTTTCCCTAAAGAAGACAGGAACAGTTTATCAAGCAGCTACCTGTCTCTTGTTGGCAGATCAAGAAAGCTACTAGTTTTTCAAGATTATAAAGCATTTAATTCACTTGTTTGAAGATTTAAGCCTTAATAAAGAACTTTGTTGGACTTATTTTGAGCCTCTATAGAACTTTGTGTTGGGAAACCTATGAGACCCTTTAGCTGAGGCACCCCGGTGTCCCGTTGGGCATACAGAAAGCACGTCCTATAAGCAGACATTATCATAGGCCCAGTGTGCGACAGCACATCTAGGGTGGGAGAAAGAACTCTTGTCTGTTTGAGGTATAGAATCATAGAATCAACGTGTTGGAAGAGACCTCCTGGGCCGTCCAGTCCAACCCCATTCTGCCAAGAAGCAGGAATATTGCATTCAAATCACCCCTGACAGATGGCCAGCCAGCCTCTGTTTCAAAGCTTTCAAAGAAGGAGCCTTCACCACACTCCGGAGCAGAGAGTTTTTAATTAGTTTTTCTTTTAATTATTACATGTAGCCCGCCCATTGTCACTGTGATTGTGCGTATTGTAATTTTATATTGTTATGTATTCACATGTTTTATGTAATTATGATGTTGTTGTTTATTGTTTGCGTTTTCGGTTTTACTCTGTTGTAATTTGTTGTTTGGGCTTGGCTTCATGTTCGCCGCCCCGAGTCCCCATCGGGAGATGGTGGCGGGGTATAAATAAAGATTATTATTATTATTATTATTATTGAATGCAATTTTCGTGCTTCTTGGCAGAATAGGGTTGGACTGGATGGCCCATGAGGTCTCTTCCAATTCTATGATTCTACTCATATTTGCATGTTTTCAAAATTCTTGGTTGTCAGAAGCTGGAGCTAATAGCAGGAGCTTAACCCACTCCCTGGATTCAAACCTCTGACCTTTTGATCTGCAAGTTCAGCAGCTCTGCGATTTAACCCGCTGCACCAGCGGGTTCTTGCCATTTCACTCATGAGCCAGTAAAGTTTGGGGAGCACTTTGGGAAATTGTTTTGGGAAACAAACCAGATAGCATTGCAAATTTAAGCAACCCGATGCATCAGTTTTTAGTTGCAAAACTGCCAGCGAATAATCCTCCCTCCTCAGACATCTTTGTCAATGACGGGGAGTAAATCTGTCAGTAGGATGAAAATAAGTTTTGAATTGCATTGCAAGCTCACCGTTGGCACAGGAGTCTCCAATGACATCAGTCAGCAAAGAAAGCGAGATCAGTTGGAAGAGATTGCAAACGGTTTTACGAAAAAGCGTTTCAAGCAAGTACTAACATACCAAAGTATACTAAGCCTGACTATATTATCTATATATACATCATGTCATAGAATCATAGAATCAAAGAGTTGGAAGAGACCTCATGGGCCATCCAGTCCAACCCCATTCTGCCAAGAAGCAGGAATATTGCATTCAAATCACCCCTGACAAATGGCCATCCAGCCTCTGCTTAAAAGCTTCCAAAGAAGGAGCCTCCACCACACTCCGGGGCAGAGAGTTCCACTGCTGAACGGCTCTCACAGTCAGGAAGTTCTTCCTCATGTTCAGATGGAATCTCCTCTCTTGTAGTTTGAAGCCATTGTTCCATTGCGTCCTAGTCTCCAAGGAAGCAGAAAACAAGCTTGCTCCCTCCTCCCTGTGGCTTCCTCTCACATATTTATACATGGCTATCATATCTCCTCTCAGCCTTCTCTTCTTCAGGCTAAACATGCCCAGTTCCCTAAGCCGCTCCTCATAGGGCTTGTTCTCCAGACCCTTGATCATTTTAGTCGCCCTCCTCTGGACACATTCCAGCTTGTCAATATCTCTCTTGAATTGTGGTGCCCAGAATTGGACACAATATTCCAGATGTGGTCTAACTAAAGCAGAATAGAGGGGTAGCATTACTTCCTTAGATCTAGACACTATGCCCCTATTGATGCAGGCCAAAATCCCATTGGCTTTTTTTGCCGCCACATCACATTCCTGGCTCATGTTTAACTTGTTGTCCACGAGGACTCCAAGATCTTTTTCACACGTACTGCTCTCGAGCCAGGCGTCCCCCATTCTGTATCTTTGCATTTCATTTTTTCTGCCAAAGTGGAGTATCTTGCATTTGTCACTGTTGAACTTCATTTTGTTAGTTTTGGCCAATCATCTCTCTAATATGTCAAGATCGTTTTGAATTCTGCTCCTGTCCTCTGGACTATTGGCTCTCCCTCCCAATTTGGTGTCGTCTGCAAACTTGATGATCATGCCTTCTAGCCCTTCATCTAAGTCATTAATAAAGATGTTGAACAGGACCGGGCCCAGGATGGAACCCTGCGGCACTCCACTTGTCACTTCTTTCCAAAATGAGGAGGAAGCATTAGTGAGCACTCTCTGTCTCTTTTTATAGAATTTTATTTTTATTTTACTGAGCTCACTGCTAGTTACTTTCCAATAAACTTAAGTGGCTGTGAGCTGACTTGATTATTTTTTTAAAATGGAAACAAAAAGCCATTTAGATCAGAAATACCGGTATTGGGTTGTTGTTAGTTTTCTGGGCTATATGGCTATGTTCCAGAAGCATTCTCTCTTGAGGTTTCGCCCACATCTATGGCAGGCATCCTCAAAGGTTGTGAGGACCTCACAACCTCTGAGAATGCCTGCAATAGATGAAGGCAAAATGTCAGGAGATAATGCTTCTGCAACATGGCCATACAGCCCAGAAAACTCACAGCAAGTTCAGATAATAGTGGTATTGTATTGTTGAAGGCTTTCATGGCCGGGATCACTGGGTTGTTGTGAGTTTTCCAGGCTGTATGGCCATGTTCCAAAAGCATTATCTCCTGACATTTTGCCTTCATCTATTGCAGGCATTCTCAGAGGTTGTGAAGTCCTCACAACCTCTGAGGATAACTGCCATACATATGGGCAAAACCTCAAGACAGAATGCTTCTGGAACATGGCCAGACAGCCCGGAAAACTCACAGCAACCCAGTGTTTCTGGCCATGGAAGCCTTTGGCAATACAATACCACTATTATCTGAACTTATCTAAAGTTTTCTTTTTTGCTATGTTCCTCTTTATGCCATGGATTTTAATTTACTGCCTCTTCTACTGTTATTTATTTATCGTGTCAGGGGCAGCCAGACATTTGTATTACATTTTTAACAAAGCAAACAAACAAACAGACAAAACACAAAGTTTGCAAGCTTGGTAGTTGATTAAATGTCCTTTGACCAGTATCTGGCCACTTGGAGTGCCTCTAGTGTTGCCGCAAGGAGGTTCTCCATTGTGCATGTGGCAGGGCTCAGGTTGCATTGCAGCAGGTGGTCAGTGGTTTGCTCTTCTCCACACTCGCATGTCGTGGATTCCACTTTGTGGCCCCATTTCTGAAGGTTGGCTCTGCATCTCGTGGTGCCAGAGCGCAGTCTGTTCAGCATCTTCCAAGTCGCCTAGTCCTCTGTGTGCCCAGCGGGGAGTCTCTCATTTGGTATCAGCCATTGGTTGAGGTGCTGGGTTTGAGCCTGCCACTTTTGGACTCTCGCTTGCTGAGGTGTTCCAGCGAGTGTCTCTGTAGATCTTAGAAAACTATTTCTTTATTTAAGTCGTTGACGTGCTGGCTGATACCCAAACAAGGGATGAGCTGGAGATGTAACTGCCTTGGTCCTTTTACTATTGGCTGCTACTTCCCGGCAGATGTCAGGTTGTGCAATACCAGCTAGACAGTGTAATTTCTCCAGTGGTGTAGGGTGCAGACACCCCGTGATAATGTGTCATGTCCCATTAAGAGTCACATCCACTGTTTTAGCGTGGTGAGATGTGTTCCACACTGGGCATGCATACTCAGCAGCAGAGTAGCACAGCGCAAGGGCAGATGTCTTCACTGTGTCTGGTTGTGATCCCCAGGTTGTGCCAGTCAGCTTTCGTATGATATTGTTTCTAGCACCCACCTTTTGCTTGATGTTCAGGCAGTGCTTCTTGTAGGTCAGAGCACGGTCCAGAGTGACTCCCAGGTATTTGGGTGTGCTGCAATGCTCCAGTGGGATTCCTTCCCAGGTCATCCTCAGAGCTTGTCTGTTCTTAAGGTGAAAAGCACATGTCTGTGTTTTAGATGGATTAGGGATCAGCTGGTTTCCCCTGTAATAGGCAGTAAGAGCACCTAGAGCTTCGGAAAGCTTCTGTTCAACCATCTCAAAGCTCCCTGTTTGAGTAGTAATGGCACGATCATCAGCATAGATGAAGCTCTCTGTCCCATCTGGCAGTGGCTGGTCATTTGTGTAAATGTTGAACATGGATAGAGCAAGCACGCTCCCCTGAGGCAGGCCATTCTTCTGTTTTCACAGTGTGCTTCTCTGGCCCTGGAACTCAACAAAAAAGCTCCTGTTCTGTAGCAGGTTTCCTATGAGGCGGGTGAGGTGGTCATCCTTTGTGAGATTATACATTTTTCTCAGGAGGAGGCGGTGGTTCACAGTCTCATAGGCTGCCGACAGGTCTATGAAGACAGCTCCTGTGATCTGCTGCCTTTCAAAGCCATCTTCTATGTGCTGAGTCAGGTTCAGCACTTGCGATGTGCAGCTTGTGCCTTTCCTGAAGCCAGCTTGCTGTGGGATCAGACAGGGGTCTATTTGTTCCATAATTCTATGCAAAATAAGTCTCTCCAGAACTTTGTAGAGGTGGCACAACAGGGAGATTGGTCTGTAGCTTTTTGGATCGTTACGGTCTTTGCCTCTTCTACTGTGATTTCAGGCTAATGTCCTGATATTTGCAACTAATGGCAACTAATAAAGAAGAATAATAATAATTTATATCATCGAAGGCTTTCATGGCTGGAATCACTAGGTTCTTGTGGGTTTTTTCGGGCTATATGGCCATGTTCTAGAGGCATTTCTCCTGACGTTTCGCCTGCATCTATGGCAAGCATCCTCAGAGGTGAGGAATAATAATTTATATCCTTTTCCAACTGAAATCCCAATGGTTATTGGCAACTAATAATAATAATATATTATTATTATTATTAATTGCCATTATTATTATTATTATTATCATTTGCCAATAACCATTGGGATTTCAGTTGGAAAATGATAATAATAATAATAATAATAATAATAATAATAATAATAAGTTGCCATTATTATTATTATTATTATTTGCCAATAAACATTGGGATTTCAGTTGGAAAAGGATATAAATTATTATTATTATTATTATTATTATTATTAATTGCCAATATTAATATTATTATTATTAGTTGCCAATAACCATTGGGATTTCAGTTGGAAAAGACCTTGTAGGCCATCTAGTCCAACCCCATTCTGCCAAGAAGCAGAAAAATCATATTGAAAGCAATCGTGAGTGTTTGAAATCTACTGTCTATTGGATCAGAGTTCAATTTTTTTGTTGGATTAACACCTTTGTATGAAAAAAAAGCAAAAACAGAAGAGCGATTGGTTAAAACTGGAAAATAGGTTAAGTGCACTGCAGAAGAGCAAAACCACTTCTTTCCCCCAGAAGATGCGGATTTTTGCCGATATGTGAGCGTTTCAACCAACCATGTACTTTATTTCCTCTCTTTGTTGCAGCCATTCTGCGCCTTTCCTCCCCGCCAAAGGCCCTGTCCTTCCGCAGATGCAAATGCACCAGACGTTGGAGGCCATGGCAAAGCCGGCAGAGGAAGAGCCCGCCCCCACAGCCCCCAAAGCCAGAGAGCTGTGCCATGAATGTGGGCAGGTGCACCTGCTGCCCGACAACCACCTTTACAACTTCCAGGACGAGGTGGACGACGACCTCACCTGCCACATTTGCCTCCAACCTTTGCTGCAGCCCATGGACACCCCGTGCGGACACACGTACTGCTTCAAGTGCCTCGAGAACTTCATGCAGGAGTACAGCTTCTGCCCCATGGACCGGAAGAAGCTCTCTTTCCAGCATTGCCGGAGGTCCAGCCTTCTCGTCCGGAATCTGCTGGACAAGCTGATGGTCCTCTGCCCTTTTCAAGACGACTGCAAGGAAACGATGCAGCGCTGTGAGCTGGAGGCTCACCTGCAGAACAGGTGGGTACAGGCTGGTGACAAAACAAAATGTTACTGTTTTCTCTCGTTTCCATGCATGTTATTCTCTGTCGTCTTTGCCTCTATATCACAGCGAATAACTATTTTCATAGAATTTTTAGGTTGGAAGAGACCTCATGGGCCATCCAGTCCAACCCCATTCTGCCAAGAAGCAGGGAAATCACACTCAAAGCACCCTTGACAGATGGCCACCCAGCCTCTGTTTAAAAATCTCCAAAGTAGGAGCCTCCATCACACTCCAGGGCAGAGAGTTCCACTGCTGAACAGCTCTCACAGTCAAGAAGTTCTTCCTCATGTTTAGGTAGAATCTCCTTCTTTTCCTGTAGTTTGAAACCATTGTTATAGAATCATAGAATCAAAGAGTTGGAAGAGACCTCCTGGGCCATCCAGTCCAACCCCATTCTGCCAGGAAGCAGGAATATTGCATTCAAATCACCCCTGGCAGATGGCCATCCAGCCTCTGCTTAAAAACCTCCAAAGAAGGAGCCTCCACCACACTCCGGGGCAGAGAGTTCCACTGCTGAACAGCTCTCACAGTCAGGAAGTTCTTCCTAATGTTTAGGTAGAATCTCCTTCCTTTCCTGTAGTTTGAAACCATTTTTTTTATAATAGTTTTTATTAAGATTTTAAGAATAACATCGAAAGAGGGAGAATATTAAAAAAGATGATAGGAAAGTAGGAAAAAAATAAGAAGTACATCCCCCTACCTCCAAGTCCACCAGAAAATACAAAAATATAAAAAAAAACACACACAAAAAAAAGAGAAAAAAGAAAAAAATATATAAGATAAAAATTGACTTCCATCTCTCCATCAAGTGTTGTGTCCTCAATGATATTTCCATTATATCCACTTCATAATGTTCCTCTTATTTCTTTTTTTCCTTTTCGTAGTTTTTATATAGAGTCCAATCTGTCCTCTTTATCGGGTTCCCGATATTCTTTTTCAAGAAAAAAGTTAATTCGTCCATTTCTCTTATTTCTCTTAATTTCCCTAACCACTCTTCAGTGGTAGGGATATCTTCCTGTTTCCAAAACTTCGCCAATAATATTCTCGCCGCTGTTGTAGCATAGGTAAATAGTCTATCTTAGAATCATAGAATCATAGAATCATAGAATCATAGAATCAAAGAGTTGGAAGAGACCTCCTGGGCCATCCAGTCCAACCCCCTGCCAAGAAGCAGGAATATTGCATTCAAATCACCCCTGACAGATGGCCATCCAGCCTCTGTTTAAAAGCTTCCAAGGAAGGAGCCTCCACCACACTCCGGGGCAGAGAGTTCCACTGCTGGACGGCTCTCACAGTCAGGAAGTTCTTCCTCATGTTCAGATGGAATCTCCTTTCTTGTAGTTTGAAGCCATTGTTCCGCGTCCTAGTCTCCAAGGAAGCAGAAAACAAGCTAGCTCCCTCCTCCCTGTGGCTTCCTCTCACATATTTATACATGGCTATCATATCTCCTCTCAGCCTTCTCTTCATCAGGCTAAACATGCCCAGTTCCCTAAGCCGCTCCTCATAGGGCTTGTTCTCCAGACCCTTGATCATTTTAGTCGCCCTCCTCTGGACACTTTCCAGCTTGTCAATATCTCTCTTGAATTGTGGTGCCCAGAATTGGACACAATATTCCAGATGTGGTCTAACCAAAGCAGAATAGAGGGGTAGCATTACTTCCTTAGATCTAGACACTATGCTCCTCTTGATGCAGGCCAAAATCCCATTGGCTTTTTTTGCCGCCACATCACATTGTTGGCTCATGTTTAACTTGTTGTCCACGAGGACTCCAAGATCTTTTTCACACGTACTGCTCTCGAGCCAGGCATTGTCCCCCATTCTGTATCTTTGCATCTCATTTTTTTCTGCCAAAGTGGAGTATCTTGCATTTGTCACTGTTGAACTTCATTTTGTTAGTTTTGGCCCATCTCTCTAATCTGTCAAGATCGTTTTGAATTCTGCTCCTGTCCTCTGGACTATTGGCTCTCCCTCCCAATTTGGTGTCGTCTGCAAACTTGATGATCCTGCCTTCTAGCCCTTCATCTAAGTCATTAATAAAGATGTTGAACAGGACCGGGCCCAGGACGGAACCCTGCTTGTGGCACTCCACTTGTCACTTCTTTCCAAGATGAAGAGGAAGCATTAGTGAGCACTCTCTGTGTTCGTCCACTTAACCAATTCCAGATCCACCTCACCGTAGTTTTGCCTAGCCCGCATTGGACTAGTTTCCTTGCCAGAAGGTCATGGGGGACCTTGTCAAAGAAGGCCTTCCTGAAATCCAGGTACGCTCCATCCACGGCATTCCCCGCATCTACCCAGCTTGTAGCTCTATCGAAGAAAGAGATCAGATTAGTCTGGCATGACTTGTTTTTGATAAATCCATGTTGACTATTAGCGATGACTGCTTTTGTTTCTAAGTGTTTGCAGACCACTTCCTTAACAATCTTTTCCAGAATCTTGCCCGGTATCGACGTGAGGCTGACCGGACGGTAGTTGTTTGGGTCGTCCTTTTTTCCCTTCTTGAAGATTGGGACCACATTGGCCCTCCTCCAATCTGCTGGAACTTCTCCCGTTCTCCAAGAACTCTCAAAGATGGTTGCCAATGGTTCCGAAATGACTTCCGCTAGTTCCTTCAATACTCTTGGGTGTAGTTGATCTTCGTTCTCATCTAATTGTAATTCCAAATCTGTAAATCCCAATAGATAATATTCTGGTTTCTTCTTAAAAACTCTCTTCAAAATTTTTTGTAGCTCTTCATTGTTATAGAATCCTAGAATCCAAGAGTTGGAAGAGACCTCCTGGGCCATCCAGTCCAACCCCATTCTGCCAAGAAGCAGGAATATTGCATTCAAATCACCCCTGACAGATGGCCATCCAGCCTCTGCTTAAAAGCTTCCAAAGAAGGAGCCTCCACCACACTCCGGGGCAGAGAGTTCCACTGCTGAATGGCTCTCACAGTCAGGAAGTTCTTCCTCATGTTCAGATGGAATCTCCTCTCTTGTAGTTTGAAGCCATTGGTCCATTGCGTCCTAGTCTCCAAGGAAGCAGAAAACAAGCTTGCTCCCTCCTCCTCCCTGTGGCTTCCTCTCACATATTTATACATGGCTATCATATCCCCTCTCAGCCTTCTCTTCTTCAGGCTAAACATGCCCAGCTCCTTAAGCCGCTCCTCATAGGGCTTGTTCTCCAGACCCTTGATCATTTGAGTCGCTCTCCTCTGGACACATTCCAGCTTAGAGTCGATATCTCTCTTGAATTGTGGTGGCCAGAATCGGACACAATATTCCAGGTGTGGTCTAACCAAAGCGGAATAGAGCATGGGGAGCATGACTTCCCTACATCTAGACACTATGCTCCTATCGACGCAGGCCAAAATCCCATTGGCCTTTTTTGCCGCCACATCACATTCCTGGCTCATGTTCAACTTGTTGTCCACGAGGACTCCAAGATCTTTTTCACACATCCTGCTCTTGAGCCAGGCATTCTCCCCCATTCTGTATCTTTGCATTTCGTTTTTCCTGCCAAAGTGGAGTATGTACAGGTGGTCCCTGTAAGGAGCCCCAGTTAACAACCTGGCTGCCGCCCGTTGGATCATCTGAAATTTCCGGGCCGTTTTCAAGGGCAGCCCCACGTAGAATGCTTTGCAGTAATCTAGTCTAGAGGTGACTAAGGCGTGGACCACTTTGGCCAGATCCGCCTTCCTGAGGTACGGTTGCAGTTGGCGCACGAGTCTTAATTGTGCAAAGGCCCTCCTGGCCACCACTGACACCTGAGCTTCAAGTGTAAGTGATGAATCCAGGAGGACACCCAGACTGCGGACCTGTGACTTCAGGGGGAGTGTAACCTTGTCCAGCACAGGTTGCCACCCTATACTCCGGTCTGGTTTACGATCAACCAGGAGGACCTCTGTCTTGTTGGGATTAATCTATAAAGACATGCGTAGCTTTACTGGCCATAATACAAATTCCAAAGTCCATGTTGTTGTAAAACCAGGAAGTGAGATGATTTCTCCCTCTTTCTGATCTGGCAGGAGTCTCCTTACATCTTTGATTATTGCAACGTACCATATATAGCCGTGATTCTCAACCTTTCTAATGCCGTGACCCCTAAAACAGTTCCTCATTTTGTGGTGACCCCCAACCATGTTTTTGTTGGTACGTCATAACTGCTACTGTTATGAATTGCAATGTAAATATCTGATATGCAGGATGTATTTTCATTGTTACACATTGAACATAATTAAAGCATAGTGATCAATGATAAAAACAATATGTTTGGGGGAGTATGGACAATGGATGAAAGGATTTGAAGTTCCTTCAACCGATTCAGCTCTGACTTCCACAGCCCAATGAGACCCCCACAAATTACAGACCTGGACCAAACTGGACACACAGAACACCCATGACGAAGAGAAAATACTGGGAGGAATTGACACTAATTTAGGGGAGATGTAGTTCACCTACATCTGGGGAGCACTGCGAACCCAAACGACTATGGATCTGGACCAAACTTGGCACAAATACTCAATATGCCCAAATTTGAACACTGGTTGAGTTTGGGGAAAATAGACCCTGACCTTTGGGAATTGCAGTTGTGTGGATTTATAGTTCGCCAGGCATCGAAGACCATTCTGAGCTCCACCAATAATAGAACTGAACCAAACTTGGCATACAGGACTTGCATGACCAACAGAAAATACTGGAGAGGTTTAGGGGAAATAGACCCTGATCTTTGGGATAATAATAGAGTAAAATAATAAATATAATAAATAGAGTAAAATAATAAATGTAATAATAGAGCTAAATGATAGATGTAATAATAATAAATAGAGCTACATAATGTAAATGTAACAATAACAATAATAATAGAGTAAAATTATAAATGTAATAAAGCAATAATAAAGTAAAATAATAAATATAATAATAATAAATAGAGTAAAATAATGTCAATGTAATAATAACAATAATAGAGTAAAATTATAAATGTAATAATAACAACAATAATAAAGTAAAATAATAAATATAATAAATAGAGCAAAATAATAAGTGTAAGAATAATAATAAATAGAGTTAAATAATGTAAATGTAATAATAATAATAACAGAGTATGTTGTTGTTGTTCATTCGTTCAGTCACCTCCGACTCTTCGTGACCTCATGGACCAGCCCACGCCAGAGCTCCCTGTCGGCTGTCACCACCCCCAGCTCCTTCAAGGTCAGTCCAGTCACTTCAAGGATGCCATCCATCCATCTTGCCCTTGGTCGGCCCCTCTTCCTTTTGCCTTCCACTTTCCCCAGCATCATTCCCTTCTCTAGGCTTTGCTGTCTCCTCATGATGTGGCCAAAGGACTTCCACTTTGTCTCTAGTATCTTTCCCTCCAGTGAGCAGTCGGGCTTTATTTCCTGGAGGATGGACTGGTTGGATCTTCTCGCAGTCCAAGGCACTCTCAGCACTTTCCTCCAACACCACAGCTCAAAAGCATCTCTCTTCCTTTGCTCAGCCTTCCCTAAAGTCCAGCTCTCACATCCGTAGGTGACTACAGGGAAGACCATGGCTTGGACTAGGCAATGGATCTTGGTTGCCAGTCTGATGTCTCTGCTCTTTACTATTTTATCGAGACTGGATATTGCTCTCCTCCCAAGAAGGAAGCGTCTTCTGATTTCCTGGCCACAGTCTGCATCTGCACTCATCTTTGCGCCTAGAAATACAAACCCTGTCCCGGCCTCCACATCTTCTCCCTCTATTTCCCAGTTGTCAACCATTCTTGTTGCCATAATTTTGTTTTTTTTTTGACATTTAGCTGCAACCCGGCTTTTGCGCTTTCTTCTTCCACCTTGATTAGAAGGCTCCTCAGCTCCTCCTCGCTTTCGGCCATCAGAGTGGTGTCATCTGCATATCTGAGGTTGTTAATGTTTCTTCCAGCAATTTTCACCCCAGCTTTGCATTCCTCCAGCCCCGCACATCCTCGCATGATGTGTTCTGCATACAAGTTAAAAAGGTTGGGTGAGAGGATGCAGCCTTGCCGTACGCCTTTCCCAATCTGGAACCCGTCTCCTGTTCCGTAGTCAGTTCTGACTGTTGCTCCTTGGTCCTTGTACAGATTCCTCAGGAGAGAGGGAAGGGGGCTTGGGATGCCCATCCCACCAAGAACCTGCCACAATTTATGATGATCCACACAGTCAAAGGCTTTACAATAGTCAATGAAGCAGAAATAGATGTTTTTCTGAAACTCCCTGCCTTTCTCCATTCTCCAGCATCCGGATATTGGCAATCTGGTCTCTCGTTCCTCTGCCTTTTCTAAACCCAGCTTGAACATCTGGCAACTCTCGCTCCATGTATTGCTGGAGTCTTCCTTGCAGGATCTTGAACATTACCTTACTGGCATGAGAAATAGAGAGAGAATAATAATAGTAATAATAATAATAATAATAATAATAATAATAATAATTGTAATAATAGAGCTAAATAATAGATGCAATAATAATAAATAGGGCTAAATAATGGAAATGTAACAATAACAATAATAATAGAGTAAAATAATAAATGTAACAAAGCAATAATAAAGTAAAATAATAAATATAATAAAAAAGAGTAAAATAAATGTAATAAAAATAATCATAGAGTAAAATAATATAAATGTAATAATAATAAAAATACTAAATAGAGTAAAATAATAAATAACTTGAACTTTTTCAGCCTAAAAAAAAGGCTGAAAAACTCAGCGTATCCTCGAGTATATATGGTGTGTTGACATGAGTGTTTGGATAATCCTAGCATAGGGTCGTCTGTGTGAGTCACTCACATTTTCGACTCCTGTCGGAAAAAGTTCCCGCCTGTTTACCTGGCTCAAGTTCTAGTGTGACGGTACTTGAATGTCTAGTTACATATTAATCTTAGGAAGAATCAGGAAGCAAACTGAAACGAGCATTGTGGGGATCGAAATGGGAGAATTAGCATGGAAAACAACCAGGGAAAATAGGTCTTGAAAGGACCCAGTAATTCATATCCACCTTGACTTTGTTTGGTTTGACTATGGCATAGTACAGTGTTTCTCAACCTGGGGGTCGGGACCCCTGTGTGGGTCGCAAGGGGGTGTCAGAGGGGTCACCAAAGACCCTCAGGAAACACAGTATTTTCTGTGGTCATAAGGGTTCTGTGTGGGAATTTTGGTCCAATTCTATCATTGGTGGGGTTCAGAATGTTATTTCAGTGTAGGTGAACTATAAATCCCAGCAACTACAACTCCTAAATGTCAAGATGGCTGGATGGCCATCTGTCAGGGGTGATTTGAATGCAATATTCCTGCTTCTTGGCAGGGGGTTGGACTGGATGGCCCATGAGGTCTCTTCCAACTCTTTGGTTCTATGATTCTATGATTCTATTTTCCCCAAACTCTACCAGTGTTCACATTTGGACATATTGAGTATTTGTGTAGATTTTTGTCCAGGTCCATCATTGTTTGAGTCCACAGTGATCTTGGGATGTAGGTGAACTACAACCCCAAAACCAAAGGACACTGCCCACCAAACCCTTCCAGTATTTTCTGTTGGTCATGGGAGTTCTATGTGCCAAGTTTGGCCCAATTCTATCGTTGGTGGGGTTCAGAATGCTCTTTAATTTTAGGTGAACTATAAATCCCAGCAACTACAACTCCCAAATGTTAAGGTCTATTTTCTTCAAACTCCACCAGTGTTTACATTTTGGCATATTGAGTTTTGGTGCCAGGTTTGGTCCAGATCCATCATTGTTTGAGTCCACAGTGCTCTCTGGATGTAGGTGAACTACAACTCCAAAAATTCAAGATCAATGTCCACCAGATCCTCCCAGTATTTTCTGTGGGTCATGGGAGTTCTGTGTGCCAAGTTTGGTTCAATTTCATCATTGGTAGTGTTCAGAATGCTCTTTGATTGTAGGTGAACTATAAATCCCAGCCACTATAGCTTCCAAATGACAAAATCAATCCTCTCCCACCCCACCAGTATTCACATT
This sequence comes from Anolis sagrei, assembly GCF_037176765.1. Lineage (NCBI taxonomy): Eukaryota > Metazoa > Chordata > Lepidosauria > Squamata > Anolidae > Anolis > Anolis sagrei. Next base: position 31,608,367 of record NC_090030.1, on the reverse strand, counting down.
TGGGTATATTGGGTATTTGGGATTGGAAAATGCATCCTGCATATCAGATATTTACATGACGATTCATAACAGTAGCAAAATTACAGTTATGAAGTAGCAATAAAATAATGTTATGGTTGGGGGTCACCACAACAGGAGGAACTGTACTAAGGGGTCGCGGCATTAGAAAGGTTGAGAAACACTGGCATAGTAGGAATCCAGCCAGTTCCTTTGTTTTGCGATCATGGATTCCTATTTACCTATTACTCTGATTGTCTTTGGTGCATGAGGAGCACCTCTTCTAAAAACCTGATAGACGTATGGACTCATTTGATCCTGTGAGGTCTTGCAGTCCATCACTAAGTCCTCCCATGTGGCTACTGTGCTGTGCAGTCAGTGTTTCAGAGGTCCATTTGCCTTCCCATTCAGGTGCCCTGGCTTCAAGAAGTACCGAGCCCAGTTGGAGAGGAAGAAGAACCCTCGCTGCAGGCTGAAGGGAGACTCCCTCTCCCGGTTGGAAGCAAATGCCCCGAAAGAACCCGAAATATCGAACGGAGTGTCGGCCGCAGCGACTGGAAGCACCGTAGCTGCGGTGGGATCTCCGGAGACACCGGACCCGGGCCTGGTCAATCCAGCCTTCGACGGGAGTGAAGAAGGTAGCCCTTGTTTACCTCAAACTGAACTTCAGAGAAAGCAAATCTTCATTAGGAACGCATTACAAAAAGTACACAAGTTTGCAGAAATTACTTACTTACTTAGGCGATCCCTCGTTGTCCAAGTAGGATAGCCTTCCAGGATCATTATTTTACTCTATTATTATTATTATTATTATTATTATTATTATTATTATTATTATGTTTATTATTATGTTTATTATTATGTTTATTATTTTACTTTAATTATTATTATTACATTTATATTATTTTACTCTTATTTTTATTACATTTATTATTTTCCTCTATTATTGTTATTATTGCATTTATTATCTTGCTCTCTTATTACTATTATTATACTTACTTAGGCAATCCCTCGTTGTCCGAGTAGGATAGCCTTCCAGGATCATTATTTTACTCTATTATTATTATGTTTTTTATTTTACTCTAATTATTATTATTATTATTATTATTATTACTATTATTATTACATTTACATTATTTTGCTCTTATTTTTATTACATTTATTATTGTCCTCTATTATTGTTATTATTATTATGTTTATTATTTTACTCTAGTTATTATTGTTATTATTATTATTATTATTATTATTATTATTGCTATTATTACATTTACATTATTTTACTCTTATTTTTATTACATTTATTATTTTCCTCTATTATTGTTATTATTACATTTATTATCTTACTCTCTTATTACTATTATTATACTTACTTAGGCGATCCCTCGTTGTCCGAGTAGGATAGCCTTCCAGGATCATTATTTTACTCTATTATTATTATTATTATCTAGTTATTATTATTATTATTACTATTATTATTACATTTATATTATTTTACTCTTATTTTTATGACATTTATTATTTTCCTCTATTATTGTTATTATTACATTTATTATCTCACTGTCTTCTTTGCATACCAGATTTGCCCCAAAGAGCCAGTCTTATCGCAGAGACGAATGCCATTGAAATCCTCAGAGAAGACCCCGAGGAAGAGCTCGGGATGCGGATCGTTGGAGGTAAAGACACTCCTCTTGGCAACGTCGTCGTGCAGGAAGTCCTTCCGGATTCAGTTGTTGCTGCAGATGGAAAAATAGCCCCTGGAGACCACATCCTAGAGGTAATAATAATAATAATAATAATAATAATAATAATAATAGAACTCCCATGACCAACAGAAAATATTGGAAGGGTTTGGTGGGCATTGACCTTGAGTTTGGAAGTTGTAGTTCACCTACAGCCAGAGAGCTCTGTGGATTCAAACAATAATGGATCCAGACCAAACTTGGCATGAATACTCAATATGCCCAAACTGGTGGAGTTTGGGGAAAATAGACCTTGACATTTGAAAATTGTAATTGCTGGGATTTATAGTTCACCTCCAATCAAAGAGCATTCTGAACTCCACCAGCAATAGAATTGAACCAAACTTGGCACACAGAACTCCCATGACCAACAGAAAATATTGGAAGGGTATGGTGGGTATTGACCTTGAGTTCGGGAGTTGTAGTTCACCTACATCCAAAGAGCACTGTGTGTTCAGATAATGAAGGATCCGGACCAAACTTGGCACAAATACTCAATATGTCCATATGTGAACACTGGTGGAGTTTGAGGAAAATGGACTTTGACATTTTGTAATTGGTGGGATTTATAGTTCACCTACATCCAAAGAGCACTGTGGGTTCAGATAATGATGGATCCGGACCAAACTTGGCACGAATACTCAATATGTCCATGTGTACACTGGTGGTGTTTGGAAAAAATAGACCATGACATTTCGGAGTTTTAGTTGGTGGGATTTATAGTTCACCAACAATCAGAAAGCATTCTGAAACCCAACAACGATAGAATTGGGCCAAACTTCCCACAGAAGATCCTCATGCCTTTAAAGGACTCGCTAGAGTGAGTTTCTCTCCAGCCTTGCACGCTCTCCCTTGCCCCGCACATGCGCACCACGCTGCACGTCTGCTCTCCCCTCCCCTTGGCTGAGAGGTTGACCAATCACAGCAGAGGAGGGCGTTTGGTGGGAGAATTGGCAGCCTGTTTCCAAAAAGGAAGAGAAGGACAGGCGGAGAGATCTTCAACTTTCTCTGCCAAGGGGTTCCTAAGACCAGCAGAATTATGTGTTTTCTGGTGGTCTTTGGTGACCCTTCCGAAACCCCCTGGCGACCCTCCCCCCCAAGGGTCCTAACTCCCCAGGTTGAGAATGTCAGGATTATTGAAAGTATGCATGTATGTTTTTTCAATGTGTTTAAATATGTTTAACAATGGTGTTCATATGTATTCAAGATGGATTCAGTTATGTTCAATTGTATGCTGGAATTGTTGTGTGAGACAGAGAGGTAGAGAGAGAAGAGACCTTGGCAGAAGTAAGATAACAAGTTCTCTCTGTCTGGGAAGAATTAGGGAGTAGCCGGCTTACAGCCAGTGAAACTGATAAGCAGATGTTCTGTAACCGTACTATAGTTGTGCTTTGTAGTTCCTTTTGTAGTTCCTGATTAAGCTCGCTTGGAAGTAGACGTGTATTAAGATGTGCTAAGTAAACTTTGTTATTTTTAAAACTGGCAGACTGCAGTGTCCTGTTTTGTGATCTAGTAACCTCATCTCCACTGTGCATAGACCCCAGGGTCTCACTCTGATAGAGAAACACTGGTCTAGGATTAAATTAACTAACTAAGCAAGGATTGAGCTGATGAATTAGACCCAAACTGTGGAACTCCCCGCTCAGAAGGTGGGGAGAACCTCTTCTGATGAGCTCTGTGTTTTCCACTTTTCCAAGGTGAACGGGGTCAACATCAGCAGCGTGACTCACTGCCAGGCCGTCTCCCTCCTCCGCCAGCCCTGCGCCGTGCTCCACCTCATCGTTCTGCAAGAAAAGGGGTTCATCAGCAGGACGGGGCCTCCGGATTCGAACCTGACTGCAAACCAAGAAGTGATCCACGTTACCCTGATCAAGAGAGACCGCTCGGAGCCTCTTGGCATCAAACTGATCCGGAAAACAGATGAGCCTGGGATTTTTATCCTCGATCTGCTGGATGGAGGCTTGGCGGCCAAAAACGGGAAACTGAGGCAGAACGATAAGGTCCTTTCCATCAATGGGCAAGATCTCCGCCAGGGAACGCCTGAAGCCGCTGCACAGATTATCCAGGTAACTTTACTATTATTATTTTATTATTAACTTTATTTATACCCCGCTAAAATCTCCCGAAGGACTTGATGCGGCTTACAAAGGCCAAGGCCACCATAGAATCATAGAATCAAAGAGTTGGAAGAGACCTCGTGGGCCATCCAGTCCAACCCCATTCTGCCAAGAAGCAGGAATATTGCATTCAAATCACCCCTGACAGATGGCCATCCAGCCTCTGTTTAAAAGCTTCCCAAGAAGGAGCCTCCACCACACTCTGAGGCAGAGAGTTCCACTGCTGAATGGCTCTTACAGTCAGGGTGTTCTTCCTCGTGTTCAGATGGAATCTCCTCTCTTGTAGTTTGACGCCATTGTTCCTTGTCCTAATCTCCATGGAAGCAGAAAACAAGCTTGCTCCCTCCTCCTCCCTGTGGCTTCTTCTCACATATTTATACATGACTATCATATCTCCTCTCAGCCTTCTCTTCTTCAGGCTAAACATGCCCAGTTCCTTAAGCCGCTCCTCATAGGGCTTGTTCTCCAGACCCTTTATCATTTTAGTCGCCCTCCTCTGGACATTTTCCAGCTTGTCAATATCTCTCTTGAATTGTGGTGCCCAGAATTGGACATAATATTCCAGGTGTGGTCTAACCAAAGCAGAATAGAGCATGCGGAGCATGACTTCCCTGGACCTAGACACTATGCTCCTCTTGATGCAGGCCAAAATCCCATTGGCTTTTTAAGCTGTTGCATGACATTCTTGGCTCCTGTTCCCTTTCCCCATGAAGACGCCCAAGATCTTGTTCACACGTCCTGCTGTCAAACCAGGCATCATCGTCCCCCATTCTGTCTCTTTGCATTTCATTTTTTTCTACCTAAAAGGGGTCTCTTCCATTTGTCCCTGTTGAACTTCATTTTGTTGGTTTTGGAGGGCCAAAGTTTGCCCATGCTGCTATCAGCATGTGTGATTCCAAAGTTCCCTATTTTGAAATGCCCATTTGGAGTTTCTCCTGCTTGGCTTTCCCCACAGATTAGTGAAGCCAGAGTCAACTTTGTGGTCCTCCGCCGGCCCGGTGTGCAGCTGACAGACGTGATGGAGGACAGCAGCGCATCCAACGCCAGCAGTAGCAGCAGCAGCAACGGGGGGAGCCCTGTGCCCCATCGCAGGAAGCCTCACCAGAGGCACTTTCGACGAAAATCCAGCTACCAGAAGGTATATTCTCTGACTATTCTGCTTTGGTGGTGGCCAGACTTTTTTGGCTACTGAAGCTATTCTAAAGCCTTTGGCTGTGTGGATCATAATAAATTGTGACAAGTTCTTGGTGGGATGGGGAGACCAAATCACAGGCTGGTTCAAGATTGGGAAAGGAAAACGGTAGCCAGATTTTGTTCATTTTCATGGTTTTTTCCTTTCTGTTAACATTGTCCACATGCTTCTTAGGATAATGGAGCTTAAGTTTTAAGGAAAATAAAGAAGTGCCAGTGTGGTTTAAGGTGGAATATAGTTCTGTCAAGAGTGTATGAAAAAGTAACATATTTGTTGATATGAAACAGTTGAAGTTTGATAAGAAAAGTTAACTAAGTGAATGATATTGAATGTAAGACTCAAGACTGTAACAGAACACACAAATGTAACCATAAGCATTGGAACCAGAAGCTATAAATAAACTTTGTTACTTGGTTTACTACAAGAGTGTCTCAAGCTTGTAAAATAAAAGCCTCAAGGTAAAAGCTCACAAGAAAGTCCCAGCCAATTTAAAAAGGGGAAAATACATCAATACAAGGCAGTAAAAAGATTTAAAAGAAAATATTTTTCCACCCACATCATCACACATAAAAAGACACCTGAAAAAAGACTGAAGTAGTGAAATATCGTGCCAATTCCCCACATCCAAAGCACTCTGATCCTGGAACACAATCACAGGCTGAACTCCCAACACCTTGGATATTCCACAGATATATAAACCTCACTTTCCTAGCTTCCAACAGACCTCACAACCTCTGAGGATGCCTGCCATAGATGTGGGTGAAACATCAGGAGAAAACGCTTCTGGAACATGTTGACAGCCCAGAAAACTCAAAGCAACCCAGTGATTCTGACCATGAAAGCCTTCAACAACACTATGCACAATCTGTTGCTTCTCTTTCTCCCCCAATTTTAGGTGCTCCTTCAAGGATATACCAACCAAGAGAAGACAGTGACTATCAAAAAGGAGCCGAAAGAATCCCTCGGAATCACGATCGGAGGCGGAAGGGAGGCTAAGAATAAGCTCCCCGTTTATGTGACTAGTGTGCAGCCTGTTGGGTGCCTCTTCAGGGATGGGAGGATTAAGAAAGGTAAGTGCTTGGGGCACAGCTCCTGCAAATACTCCCAAACTTTTTGTGGTGGGAATTTTCTTTCAGAAATCAAACTGTCTCCAAATGTGGGGAACCATTTTGCTGTGTTTAAAGTTCCCCGTGTTTCAAGCCCAGGAGAGTCTTAGGGCAAACCAACTCCTTGTTCCCAGTTTGCTTCCTGTTTGTGGAAAGCTTGCCCTGGGGATAAAGTGGAAATGCGGCAAAAATTGACCTCAATCACTGTTTGTTTTGAGGTATAATATTGCCATAACTTGTCTGTCTGTCTGTCTGTCTGTCTGTCTGTCTGTCTATCTATCTATCTATCTATCTATCTATCTATCTATCTATCTATCTTGCTCTCTTGCTATTTCTCTATTTATCTTTCTCTATCTATCTATCTCTATCTTTCTATCTTTTTATCTATCTTTCTATCTATCTTTCAGTTTATCGTTTTATCTTTCTATCTCTATCTATCTTCCTATCTTCCAATCTATATCTTTTTATCTATCCTTCTTTCTATCTTTCTCTCTGTCTATCTATTTTTCTATCTATCTATCTATCTATCTTTCTCTCTCTCTCTCTTTCTATCTATCTATCTATCTATCTATCTCTTTCACTCTCTATCTTTCAGTCTATCTTTCTATCTCTATCTTTCTAGCTTTCAATCTAAATAAATCTATCTATCTATCTATCTTTCTCTATCTATCCTATCTTTCTTTCAATCTATCTTTCTACCTCTCTCTCTCTCTCCCTCCCTCTCTATCTTTCAATCTATATATCTTTTTATCTATCTTTCTATCTCTATCTTTCAATCTATCTATCTTTTTATCTATCTGTCTATCTATTTATCTATCTATCTATCTTTCTTTCTACCTCTATCTATCTATCTATCTATCTATCATCTATCTATCTATCTTTCAGTCTTTCTGTCTCTATCTATCTATCTATCTTTCTATCTATCTATCTATCTATCTTTCTATCTCTCTCTCTCTCTCCCTCCCCCTCTCTCTATATTTCTATCTTTCAATCTATATATCTTTTTATCTATCTCTCTATCTTTCAATTGATCTATCTTTTTATCTATCTTTCTATCTCTATCTTTCAATCTATCTATCTTTTTATCTATCTGTCTATCTATCTTTCAATCTATCTATCTATCTATCTATCTATCTTTCTATCTATATATCTTTTTATCTTTCTCTCTATCTCGCTATGTTATTATCTATTTATCCTCCTCCTCTTCCTCTTCTTCTTCTTCTTCAGCCCAAAATACGGGCTGATTAAATAACTAGTCCAAACCCATAAGTCCACTTTTCAAAGAAAACAATGGTTACGACCCCCTGTCTTTCTTAATTTATGCAACAGGAGATATACTTTTAAGCATCAACCACGTCGACTTGACTCACCTGAGCTACAACGAAGCCGTCTCTGCCCTGAAATCAAATGCCGCATTGCCTTTGGTGACTCTGAAAGCCCTGGAAATTGGGGTACCGGAGAAGGAGACCCTCGACGTGCCCGACAACAAGGAAAATGGGTTCAGTTGGGCTCCTCTCTGGACCATGTGGCTTGGGTTGCCCAGGTAAGGTTTGGCTTGGTGTCACTCTGGGTTGTTGGTGGCTAGAGTTGATATAGATTATAGAAGGATGCTTTTTATTTACGGCATTTATATGCCTCCCTTCTCACCCCGAAGGGGACTCGGAGCAGCTTACAAGGTATATTTTCATACAATATATTATATTATTAGCATAGTACAATATCAGTATTATATAATACTATATTGCACTATACCATTATATTGTAATAGTATTATATTATATCACTAGCCGTAAATGACACACTCCAAAAAATTGATTTTGTCATTTGAGAGTTGTACTTGCTAGGATTTATAGTTCGTCTACAATCAAAGAGCATTCTGAACTCAAGCAATGATGGAATTGAATCAAACTTGGCATAAAGGACTCCCATGACCAACAGAAAACACTAGAAGGGTTTGGTGGGCATTGACCTTGAGTTTGGGAGTTTTAGTTCACCTACATCCAGAGAACACTGTGGACTCAAACAATGATGGATTTGACCAAACTTAACATGAATATATTGTCGAGGGCTTTCATGGCTGGAATCACTGAGTTGTTGTAGGTTTTTTCGGGCTATATGGCCATGGTCTAGAGGCATTCTCTCCTGACATTTCACCTGCATCTATGGTAAGCATCCTCAGAGGTAGTAAGGTCTGTTGGAATTAGGAAAAAGGGTTTTATCTGTGGAATGACCAGGGTGGGACAAAGGTCTCTTGTCTGCTAGAGCTAGGTGTGAATGTTTCAACTGACCACCTTGATTAGCATTTGATTGCCTGGCAGTGCCTGGAGCAATCTTTTGTTGAGAGGTGATTAGATGTATACCTTAGCATGAATACTCAATATACTCAAATGTGAACACTAGTGGAAAATAGACATTGACATTTGGGAGTTGTAGTTGCTGAAATTTATAGTTCATCTACAATCAAAGAGCATTCTGAGCCCCACCAATGATAGAATTGGGCCAAACTTTCCACACAGAACCCCCATTACCAATGGAAATCTCCTCTGATATCCCCTCACGACCCCCTCCGGGGGTCCCAACCCCCAGGTTGAGAAACGCTGATATAGAAGGATGCTTTTTATTTACAGCATTTATTTACGGCATTTATATGCCGCCTTTTTTACACCGAAGGGGACTCAGAGTGGCTTACAAGATATATTTTCATACAAAATATTATATTATTAGCATAGTACAATATCAGTATTGTATATTACTATATTGCACTATGCCATTATATTATAATATTATTAGTAATATTTAATATAAATATATAATTATAATATTGTATTATTATTACTAGTATTATATTGTATTACATTAGTTGATCTGGCCCTGGAGACTTGAACTCATTTAGAGTGGCCAGATATTCCTGGACGACTTGTTTACCAATTTGGGGTTGGATGTCCTCTAATCCCTCATCCACTCCATCTTGCTGAGGTTGAAGATGACTTTCTTTTTGTGAGAAGACCGAGGCAAAGAAGGCATTAAGTAGTTCTGCCTTTTCCCTACCCCCGGTCAGCATTGCCCCATCTTCTCCTCGAAGAGGCCCTATCGCCTCCTTAGAATCATAAAATCAAAGAGTTGGAAGAGACCTCATGGGCCATCCAGTCCAACCCCCTGCCAAGAAGCAGGGGGTTGTTTTTCCTTTTTCTACTGACATAAGAAAAGAAGCCCTTTTTATTGTTTTTAATGTCCCTGGCAAGCCTGAGCTCACTTTGTGTTTTAGCCTTGTGGATCTTTTCCCTACAGGTGTTCGCTATTTGTTTGAATTCTTCTTTGGTGATTTCTCCCTTTTTTGACTTCTTGTGCATGTCTCTTTTGTGTCGTAGCACAGTTAGAAGTTCTTTGGACATCCATTCTGGCTTCTTTGCACTTGTCCTATTTTTTCTCTTTGTTGGCACGGTTTGCAATTGCACCTTGAGTATTTCACTCTTGAGAAATTCCCATCCATCCATAACTTCCTTGTCTTTTAGTATCTGTGTCCACGGAATGCTGCTCAGCGTTTCCTTCATTTTTTGGAAATCAGCTCTCCTAAAGTCCAAAATGCGGGTTTGACTTGTCTTAGTTTCGGCCTTCCTTTGTACCTCAAATTGCAGGAGCACATGGTCACTTGCCCCTAAGGATCCTACCACTTCAACCACATCGATCAGGTCCTCCGCCTTTTTTAGGATGAGATCAAGAGTAGCCAATCCTCTTGTTGCCCTTTTTATTGTTTTTAATGTCCCTGGCAAGCCTGAGCTCGTTTTGTGCTTTAGCCTTGCGGACCTTTTCCCTACAGGTGTTGGCTATTTGTTTGAATTCTTCTTTGGTGATTTCTCCCTTTTTCCACTTCTTGTGCATGTCTCTTTTGTGTCTTAGCACAGTTAGAAGTTCTTTGGACATCCATTGTGGCAATCAGAGCACTTTTGGGCTCCAAAGATCTATAGCGAGCTACACAAATTGGTTGGAAGCTCACTCCGACCCAGGCTGGCTTTGAACCTTTTGGTCAGTAGTGATCTTAATGCACTTGACTTCCAGCTTTGTGGAAGAAGATGAGCTCCATAGCGTAGACTGGCAGCAGTCCTAGAATATTGAAATTTGGGGAAAGAGCAACATTTGCTGCCTGTTTAGTACAGGAAGTCTGGATCTTCTGGTGTGCATTAGCTGACTTTGCCCCCCTTTTTAGCGCTCGGTTCTAGTATGTGTTTTTATCTTCCTTTTTTTGTTTATACACAACACACAACGGGCACAGAGCACCTTATGTCTTAATACCAACCCACGCCACAAAGAAAGGTCCCAGTGTGCGCATGTTTGGCCAGTGGGCGCAACGCTGCCTTCCCTGAGATGTTTGCTTTCCGTCAAAGGACCTGAGTGCTGACTGGAGCCTTTGTTTCCCGAGACACGATCTTTGAAAACTAGGAATTCGATCCCAAGGTAGCAGGGCGGCCGTTGGAAACGAACTCCAAAGGGTATCGCTTTCAAGGAGCGACTCTGGCCTGCCGTTTGCAGCTGAGCTTCTCAAAGGCTGCAGTGTTCCTTCCGTCCTCCTGTCTCAAAGTAAAGATTTAGTTCAGGTTCAGCACAAAAGGTGGGAGCTGGCATGCCTTGTCCCAGATCACTTTCTTTTCATGTGGCTGGGAATTGTGTTCAGAGGCAAAAAAAAAAAGTGGTTTCTTTATAATATTTTAACAATATAATGTAATGCAATATAAAAATAATATTATAATATTATAATGTAATGCAATATAAAAATAACAATATAATATTAGAATGTAATGGCAATATAAAAATAATAATAATATATTAGAATGTAATGGCAATATAATATAGTATAATAATGTAATGCAATATAAAAATAACATTATAATATTATAATGTAATGGCAATATAAAATAATATTATAATATTATAATGTAATGCAATATAAAAATAATATTATAATTTATTTATTTATTTACAGTTCTTATATTCCGCCCTTCTCACCCCGTAGGGGACTCAGGGCGGATTACAGTAAACACATATATGGCAAAATTCAATGCCAGTTTGACAAACAACATTTAACAGACAAAGGCTATTTAACTTTTTTTTTTCTGGCCGCCAGGGGAGCTGCTGCTTTTCATTGTCCATCAACGACACCGATGAAGTTCTTCCACATTCCACATTCCCCGGAGTCTTCTTTCTTTATGGCCTCATAAATTAGTTAAATTTAGCCTCCCACACAAGGTGGTCCCTTATTTTCCTACTTGACAGATGCAACTGTCTTTTGGGTTGCAAAGGTCGACAACGGGCTACACAATGGCTGGACACCCACTCCAGCCCGGGCTGGCTTCGAACTCATGACCTTTGGTCAGAGTGATCTTAATGCAGCTGACACTCAGCCAGCTGCGCCACAATCCCGGTGCATAATATTATAATGTAATGCAATATAATAATAATAATAATAATAATAATATAATTATAATAATATGATATGATAATTATATATTTACTAGCCATCCCCTGCTATGCGTTGCTGTGGCACACATGGGGGTTCTGTGTGGGAGGTTTGGCCCAATTCTATCATTCGTGGGATTCTCTGTGATTGGAGGTGAACTATAAATCCCAGCAACTACAACTCCCAAATGTCAAGATTGTATTGTCCCCAAACTCCACCAGTGTTCACATTTGGGCATATTGAGTCTTCGTGTAGAGTTTGGTCCAGACCCATCATTGTTTGAGTCCACAGTGATCTCTGGATGTAGGTGAACAACAACTCCAAAACCAAAGGGCACTTCCCACCAAACCCTTCCAGTATTTGTTGTTGTTGTTTGAGTTTGGGAGTTGTAATGCACCTCCATCCAGAGAGCACAAGGATGGATCTGGACCAAACTTGGCACGAATGCTCAGTATGCCCAAATGTGAACACTGGTGGAGTTTGGGGGAAATAGACCTTGACATTTGGGAGTTGTAGTTTCCTGTCGTAGTCACTGTGAATCGTACATTCGGTATCCCTGCGCTTGCGCAATACAACTTTTCGGAACCTTCTAGAAAGAAAAAGAAACTTTCAGCCCTCAGCTAGGCCCGCCCCCCCCCCTCTCGAGTATATATAGCCCGAGGGCGGGACTAGCCGTCAGTTCTCTTAATCCGCTTGTGACAGCTTTGAGAACCTTCTGTGACTTTGCGATTCTCAATATCTTTGACTCGGTTTTTCGAACTCTGGACTCTCTTTCTGACGATTCTTCTGCCTAGCCCTCTTGCTCGACGATCGGTTGGACTGTCTATAAGGTACTTGACCCGGATTGGAGTTGACGAATCTCCTTGGTAGCTTCTCGCTATGGCTACTACCTCTTTTAAAAAGTGCGTCAAGTGCCCAAATATCCTGCCGGATACAGATGGGCACACGCTGTGCCTCACTTGCCTGGGGGAGGCCCACTTGACCCAGTCTTGTGCCATATGCCTCTCCTTCACTCCTCAAACGAGGAAAAATAGAGTATCGAGGCTCCGGGCGGCACTCTACGAGAGGGCTCTCATGCCTCCCTCCGCCCCAGCACAAACCACCGAGCGCCCAGACTTACCTTTCCTAACTGCCTCCGCTGGGACGGCCAAGAAGAAGGCCAAGAGGCCTAAGCCTAAAGGGCCTCAAGATGGCGGCCAGGCTCCCGCACAAGGAAGAACCTTGGAAGATAGAGCGGGAAGACCGCTGGAGGCCCGCCGCGCCATGGCGCCTTTGCCGGCCCCCGAGACTCCAACTGAAGCGGTGCGCCCTCTGCAGGCAGCCGAGACACCTCGGGTGACGCTTTCGACGTCGACCCCGCTGCCTGCGCATGCGCCCGCCATAGCGCCGGCCTCCCTGACTCCTCCTACTGCGCCGGCGCCGATGCTCTCGCCCCCGCCGCTGACCCGGGCTCGAGAATCCGTGGTGCCACCGGTGTCGGCGGCGGCTGCTGCGGCGCCGGTGTTGTTGTCACCGCCGCCTGTTCTGCTCCAGGATGGAGCCCTCGCAACCCCGCCTCCCTCGGGCTCGGGGGGGGGCGGTCGAAGAGCCCTCTCACCACGCCCATACAGCAGCTGAGGGCGCTCCGAGAGGAGAGGAACCTGAAATAGGAGGAGCCCCTGATGCGCCGATATCGGCGATGCCGTCCCAGCTCTGGCAGCGACCTCCTTCGCGACGCCGCAGCGCGAGGCCCAGGCGGTCGAGGTCCCCATCCAGGAGGAGCGCGAGGTCGCGTAGACGCCGACGCCGATCGACCTCCAGGCGATCCCGCTCCTCCTCAACTTCGTCCTCCTCATCTTCCTCCTCATCGACCTGCTCCAGGAGGAGCAGACGATCCCGGGCCTCCAGGCGTCCCCGCTGGCACCGCTCATCCATGGCCCCACCTCCCTGCCCGGGCTTTTGGCAAATGGGCCCTTCAGGCCAGTTGGTGTTTGTGCAGGCTCCCCCCCCTGCCTTGCCCACCACAGCGCTACCGGTAGCGACGATCTCCAGGGCACCACCTCCTCCAGCTGTTTGCCCTCCAGTGCCTAGTGCCCAGCCTTCCACTTCTTCTCAGCATGACCCTGGGAGGGCTCCTCCCTGCGGAGCCTCTTTCGTACTGAACTCTACTGACTTGAACTTACCTGGTGCACCTTATGGGGCAACATCATCGCGCTCTGCTTTGGCCTTGCCTGCTTGCACCCAAGGTGACTTATCGGGCACTGCTGCCACCACCCTGGCCACCTCCCAGGGCAACCTGCAAGGTGATTCTACTCCTATAAGACCGGCAGGGACTTTGCTGCCCGAGGGCTCTGATCAAAGGGCCCCTGATCTGGATGGCTCAGACTCAGACCAGGATCCGGCTGACATTGCAAACCATGGGGAGGGGGAAAACACATCATTTATTCACCCCGCGGATGTAAATAAGTTTGCTGCACTCATTGATAGAATGATCAAGGCATTAAACATCCCCGCCCCCAAACCTCCCGAGCATGTGGAGGACCCGATGTTTCCCTCGGAGGAGCAGGTCATAACCCCTGCATCTCCCTTGCCCGTGCTCCCTTATCTCCTTAAACTAGCAAGGGTCTCCGACATGTCTCCGTCTCTGGTCCCGGCAATTCCCCGTCGACTAGATTTGCTGTATAGAATTGATGTCTCGTCGGCCAAATGGGTTTCGGCACCTCCAAGACCGAATACGGTGGTCGCCGAGGTGGCGAAGACCAAGAGGCCGAAAAATTCACTTACTGCTCCCCCTGACAGAGAGGGTAAAAAAATCGATGCCCTAGGTAGGAAGGCACACCTCTCTGCTGGGTTGTTTACCCGGATGGCCCACTATGCCACATACGCTAGTGGTTACCAAACGTTCCTGTGGGGAAAAATGTTAGAGTACATCGAGCTGCTACCAGCTGATCAGCAGCGTTTTCCCAGGGCCATACATGGGGAGGCACTCGTGCTGTCTAAGATGCAAAAGGATGCAGCCAAACATATGGCTGAGGCTGCAGGTAACCTATACTCCACTGCAACCTCACTGAGAAGACACGCGTGGTTGCGTGCGTCTAATTTGTCTGAGGAAGGGAAGGCCCTCGCGGAGGACCTTCCTTTCCACGAGGAGGGCCTTTTCAACCCACAGACGGATGACAACTTAAAGCAAAAACAAGACGTGAGACAAGCCGCAGGGAAATTCGGGTATGCTTGGCAACCCTACCCCCAGCAACGCCAGAGGTGGAATTTACCCTCCTCTGGGTTTCGTAGAGGTTATGGAAATTCTTATGGTAATACCTTTAGGGGTAGGAGCAACAACTCCTCCTCCAGATTTCAGGGAAGTCGGCGGACCCCCTATTTCCCTAGGTCCCGCAATCAAGGGTTTGGGAATAAGTCCAAGGCTCAGCAGGGGCCAAAGAAGCGTCTTTGATGAAAGGGATTCTGTACCTACTTATGGGGAATGTGGTCCAATTTTGCCTGTTGCAGTTAACCCCGACCCTGTTGCTCAACTTCCCCTACCCGCTGTTTCTCCAGTGTTTGGTGATAGATTGCTCCCGTTCCGCCAGTCATGGTCTGACATCACCACAGATGGTTGGGTGCTCTCTATTGTTACTAATGGTTATGAAATTGAATTTTCCGACTCGCCTAGAGTGGGCCTTGTCCGATGCACAGTGCCATCGGCGCCTCGGTTACAAGAAGTGCAAATGTTATTGGAGAAAGAGGCCATTTCACCCCTGGATCCTTCTGTTTTCAAATACTGTTTCTTTTCCCGTTATTTTCTGGTTTCGAAACGCGGTGGTGGGCTGCGTCCCATCCTTGACCTGAGACACCTTAATAAACACATTCGGTCAAAGAAATTTAGAATGGTCACTCTCGCCTCCATTTTACCATTGTTGTCTAAGGGGGTGTGGTTTGCTACCGTCGATTTGAAAGACGCGTACTTCCACATATCCATTGCACACCACCACCGGAGATTCCTCGCCTTCATGGTGGGAGACAAAGCTTACTGTTTCAATGTTCTTCCCTTTGGGTTGTCCACGGCCCCCCGAGTGTTCACAAAGTGTATGTCGGTGGTGGCCGCGTACTTACGTACGAGAGGCGTTACAGTGTACCCCTATATTGACGACTGGTTGATTGTGTCGAGGTCTAGGGACCAACTCCAAACTCAAATCTCTTGTGTTCTGTCCCTTCTCCAGTCGCTCGGCTTGGTGGTGAACCTCGACAAGTCGTCTCTGTGCCCCTCTCAGCGGATCAGTTTCATCGGGGCCATGTTGGATTCGGTCTCCCAGAAGGCCTTCCTGCCGCCAGACCGCTTCAACAACCTGAGGGAAATAGTGCTACAGGTCATGCGCTCCCCGTCGGTGTCAGCCAAGCAGATCCAGATCCTGTTGGGACACATGGCGTCCACCACGTCTGTTACCCCGTATGCCAGGTTGCGCATGCGGCCCCTCCAGTCATGGTTTGTCTCAACGTTCAACCCGCTTGTGGACAACTCTTCCATGCGACTCACGCTGCCGGCAGCTGTTCGTCATTCCCTTTATTGCTGGCAGGATGCGCTGTGGGTCTGTGCGGGACTACCTTTTCATCCGCCACGCCCCACTCGGGTGATCACTACGGACTCCTCCCTCATGGGTTGGGGTGCCCATTCCGAGGGACTCATCGCTCAAGGCGTGTGGGAAGGAGAAGAAAACACCCTTCACATAAACATGTTAGAGCTCCTCGCGGTCGAAAAGGCGCTACTTTCATTCGAAAGGTCATAAGGGGCCAGATAGTACAAATCCTCACCGACAACACCACGGTGATGTACTATCTCAACAAACAGGGGGGCACCCACTCTCTTCCTTTGTTGTCTCTAACGATTCGAATTTGGGATTGGTGTCTGGATCGAGGAGTGCACCTCTTAGTAACACATCTCCCGGGAGAGCAGAACCTGCTGGCGGACACGCTCAGCCGGAGTCCTCTAACGCACCACGAATGGTCTCTTCACCACGAAGAGGTCCGGAGACTCTTCCTGGCATGGGGCACTCCGGAGGTGGATCTGTTTGCGACTCAGGCCAATTCGAAATGCGACCTGTTCTGCGCTCGGACCCAGGCCTCGATAGAGTTAGGGTGTCTGGGGGATGCCTTCCTCCTAGACTGGTCGACTCGACTTGTGTACGCGTTTCCTCCCTTTCCCCTTCTTTTGAGGGTGGTGGCCAAGATCCAAAGGGAAAACGCACGGTGCATTTTAATAACCCCGTGGTGGCCTCGCCAGCCTTGGTTTGCCCCACTCCACCAAATGGCGAGAGGAGTATTCTTCCGGTTCCCCAACAGGCTCGACCTTCTAACTTCGCAGAACGACCAGGTCTTGTATCCGGAGGTGGACAGACTGAAGCTCACAGCGTGGAGGATCCTTCCGACTCTCTAGCTTCAGTTGGAACATTATCCTCTCCGGTGCTAGCAATCATTGATGCTGCACACAGGCCTTCAACGAAGCGCTCTTACGTCTATAAATGGGCGAAATTCAGTTCGTTTGTCCGTTCAAAGGGACTTGATCCTATCACTGTTCAGACTTCTGTTATTTTGGACTTCTTGGTGTCCCTAGCGGATTCGGGATTATCCCACTCTTCGTTAAAATGTTACCTGGCGGCGATTTCCTGGTTTAGGAGGAAATCGGGTTTGCCGTCATGTTTTATGGACCCTTTGGTCAGGACCTTTTTGCGTGGATTTGCTAACATCAGGCCTGCGGTGGCCCCGATCGCTCCATCTTGGAGTTTAGAACTTGTGTTAAACTGT
The DNA here is from genome assembly GCF_037176765.1 of Anolis sagrei. Classification (NCBI taxonomy): domain Eukaryota; kingdom Metazoa; phylum Chordata; class Lepidosauria; order Squamata; family Anolidae; genus Anolis; species Anolis sagrei. The sequence goes on along the minus strand of NC_090030.1, from coordinate 31,590,989 downwards.
TTATCAAAACCTCCTTTTGAACCGTTGGCTAGGGTCGACCTTTCTTTTCTGTCGTGGAAGACAGCCTTTTTGGTGGCGATTACATCTGCCAGACGCTCCAGTGAGCTGTGTGCACTACGAGTAGACCCACCCTATCTTAAGTTTCACAGTGATAGGGTAGTCTTACGTACAGACGTGGGGTTCCTCCCCAAGGTGGCTACTCGTTTTCACATATCTCAAGAACTGGTGCTTCCGGGGTTCTTCCAAAACCCAACTACGCCTGCGGAGCGTGCTTTGCATTTGATTGACGTACGCAGAGCTCTCGCTTTTTATGTGGATAGGACAGCTCCGTTGCGGAAGACTCCTAGATTATTCATAAAGTATCGTAGTGATGCCATTGGTCTTCCTTTGTCTTCCCAGAGGTTTTCCTCTTGGATAGTTTCCGTTATTCGTTTATGTTACCGCCTGGCTGGCAAAGATCTGCCGTTGCAGATACGGGGTCACTCCACCAGGGCTGTGGCAACGTCAACAGCCTTCTTACGGGGAGTGTCCTTAGATGCCATCTGCCGGGCCGCTGTTTGGTCGTCCCCTCTGACCTTTGTGTCACATTATAAGGTGGATGCTGTTTCCCAAAGGGACATGGAATTTGGTAGAGCGGTACTGTCTTCGGCGGTGGCATGATCCCGCCTGCCAAGATGGATACTCGCTAATCTACCAAATGTACGATTCACAGTGACTACGACAGGAAATTATAAGTTGCTTACCTGTAACTGTAGTTTCCTGAGTAGTCACCTGTGAATTCGTACATACCCGCCCTTCCTCCCCTCGAGTATCGTGCCACGCCGTTTAGCTGTTTTTTGCGGCTAAGAGAACTGACGGCTAGTCCCGCCCTCGGGCTATATATACTCGAGAGGGGGGGGGCGGGCCTAGCTGAGGGCTGAAAGTTTCTTTTTCTTTCTAGAAGGTTCCGAAAAGTTGTATTGCGCAAGCGCAGGGATACCAAATGTACGAATTCACAGGTGACTACTCAGGAAACTACAGTTACAGGTAAGCAACTTATAATTGCCAGGATATATAGGTTACCTACAATCAAAGAGCATTCTGAACCCCACCCAGATAGAATAGAACCAAACTTGGCACACATGACTCCCGTGACCAACAGAAAATACTGGAAGGGTTTAGTGGGCATTGACCTTGAGTTTGGGAGTTGTAGTTCACCTCCATCCAGAGAGCACAAGGATGGATCTCGACCAAACTTGGCAAGTATGCTCAATATGCCCAAATTTGAACACTGGTGGAGTTTGGGGGAAATAGACCTTGACATTTGGGGTTTGTAGTTGCTGGGATTTGTAGTTCACGTACAATCCGAGCACTCTGAATCCACCCAGCCCGCAATGGATCTGCACCAAACTTGGCACACTACCAACATGGCCAGCCTTGAATACTGGTGGGGTTGGGCTGTTTTTGAGCTCTGGGAGTTGTAGTTCATCAACACCAAAAAGGAAGAGGAGGACAGGCGGAGAGATCGTCAGCCTTCTATGCCAAAGGGGTTCCTAAGACCATCAGAGATGTGTTTTCTGATGGTCTTAGGAGACCCCTCTGAGACAGGATAATCAAGTGGCTGATGAATGTCTGCATTTAAATGGTTTTCAATATTATTATGAGTATAGCTTGGCGTGGGTAGTTCTGCCTGGAAGAGGAAGAACGCATTCTGAACGGCGGGTTCTTTCTGTTTCAGCCACTTGCATTGCTGCCAGGATATCGTCCTGCGTAAGAGCAACTCTGAGAGTTGGGGATTCAGCATCGTAGGCGGATTTGAAGAAAGCAAAGGCAGCAATCCGTTCTTCATTAAGACCATTGTGCCTGGGACACCGGCCTTCTGGGATCGAAGACTGAAGTATGTACTCCCCGGGCTTCCGTTATCTTACCTTCCTACTGAAATTGCTAAGTCAGGCAGGATGGTTGGGGTCTTGTTAATGCCTTAGGTCCATTTGGGACCTATTTGCCTCCAAAAGTACAATGTCTGCACTTTGTTTAGGGCAGTGATGGGCAAACTTTTAAGCTTGGTGTGTCAAAATTGGCCAAAAACCTGAGCATAACTTGGGTGGGGCGTCAACTTCGAGAAAAAAATAAACGTAATTTTGCAATATTTATAGTTTAAATACAAAAAATGTATATTCCATGCTGAGTTATGGAGTGAACAATGCTCAAACGTGCAGATGTTAAATTTCTCATACAGATAAACAGCTTCACTCTCACAGAGCTTCTTCTCACACTAAACTTACACAGATGCTTCTCACAGTAGCCTTTACACACAGAGCCATCACTCTGGAGCTTTATGCATGAGGTCTTTAACTTGGGGCTTCTTGCACTGAAGCTTCTCACACCAGGCCTCTCACATACTGAGGCCTACTAACTCTGAGGTGTTCCCACACTGAGGCATATGTGTATGTGTATATATATATATATATATATAGAGAGAGAGAGAGAGAGAGAGAGAGAGCATTGGACTCTCAGGGTGTGTGCTCCCATGCCCTAATACAATGGTGTGTTCAACGCAGTTTCTTTAGATGTAGCACAGGGGACGCCTCAACCGCAATACACTAACAGCGGCAGTGCTTTTTGTCTTGGCCAGGTGTGGGGATGAAATCGTGCCCGTCAATGAAGTTGCTAGGGTGTCTCCCAATTAGCTCAGTGTTTTTAGGAGTTGCTATGGCGTCTCCCAATTAGCTCAGTATTTTTAGCAGCTTTTCTGGCTGAACGCTGTCTGTACTCTGTCTTTACACACAGCAGCCTTCACACTGGAGCTTTATGTACCAGGTGTTCAACCTAGGACTTCTCGCACTGAAGCTTCTCACACCAGGCCTCACACACTGGCCTCACTCCAACTCTGAAGTGTTCCCAAACCGAGGCAAACTAATACTGGAGCCTTCTCACACTGTAGCCTCTCTCACACTGATACCTCTGTCAGACTGACGCCTCACTCACACTGAGGCGAACTAACACTGAGGCCTACTAACACACTGACGCTTTCTCCCACAGAGACCTCTCACAAACTGAGGGCAACTAAGCTACAGGCACACCTGACACATTGCATCCACTTAACCTTTCAGTGCTTGACTCACATTTTTGTAATTAAAAATACCTCGTTAATTTTTAATATTTCTGACACATTTGACATAGCTCTTGCACTGAAAAGTATTGGATTATTCATGGCATAGATAGTTAGATACATAGATAGCATTGGAATCTCGGGGTGTGTGCTCCCACGGCCCAATACAATGGTGTGTTCAACGCAATTTCTTTAGATGTAGCACAGGGGACACGTCAACCGTGAAATACTAACAGCGGTGGTGCTTTTTGTCTTGGCTAGGTGCGGGGATGAAATCATGGCCATCAGTGGAGGCGCTAGGGTGTCTCCCAATTAGCTCAGCACTTTTAGGAGTTGCTAGGGCATCTCCCAATTAGCTCAATGTTTTTAGCAGCTATTCTGGCTGAACGCCATCTGTGGTCTGTCTTTACACACAGCAGCCTTCACACTGGAGCTTTACATACCAGGTGTTCAACCTGGGGCTTCTCGCACTGAAGCTTCTCAAACCAGGCCTACCAACTCTGAGGTGTTCCCAAACTGAGGCAAACTAATACTGGAGCCTTCTCACACTGTGGCCTCTCTCACACTGATATCTCTGTCAGACGGACGCCTCACTCACACTGAGGTGAACTAACATTGAGGCCTACTAACACACTGAGGCTTTCTCCCACAGAGACCTCTCACAGATTGAGGGCAACTAATTATTATTATTATTATTAACTTTATTTGTACCCCGCTAGCATCTCCCGAAGGACTCGATGCGGCTTACACGGGCCGAAGCCACAAAACACAATACAATAGAAAACATAACACAGCGATAAACAAAGCAAATCAAACAATTAAGCAAAATAACCACAATGACAATACTTCAAGACACTATTAAAACTGGTTCGGCCAGCGCAATGGGGTACAGGGTTAAAAGTGCTGAGATGGCAGGAGGAACGTAGGATTAAAGTGCGGTGTGCAGCAACATTAGTTGTGCTAAAGTGCATCTAGGACTTGGGATGGGGATTCCTAATCTGCGAAGGCACATCGGAACAGCCAAGTTTTTAGGTTCCTTCTGAAAACTGCTAGAGTAGGGGCCTGACGTAGCTCTTTTGGAAGGGCATTCCAAAGTCGGGGGGCCGCCACAGAGAAGGCCCTGTCCCGCGTCCCCACCAAGCGCGCTTGCGACGTAGGTGGGATCACGAGCAGGGCCTCCCCAGATGACCGGAGCGAGCGTGTGGGTTCGTAGATGGAAATGCGGTCACGCAGGTAGGGTGGTCCCAAACCGTTCAGGGCTTTGTAGGTGAGCACCTGCACCTTGAATTGGGCTCGGAAAATAAATGGCAGCCAGTGGAGCTCCTTGAACAAGAGGGTTGACCTCTCTTGATAATGAGCTCCAGTTAGCATCCTGGCTGCTGCCCGCTGGACCAATTGTAGTTTCCGAACCGTCTTCAAGGGCAGCCCCACGTAGAGCGCATTGCAGTAATCCATTCTAGAGGTGACCAAGGCGTGGACCACCCCGGCCAGATCAGCCTTCACGAGGTAAGGTCGCAGTTGGCGCACAAGTCTCAGTTGTGCAAAGGCCCTCCCGGATACCGCCGACACCTGAGCCTCAAGTGTAAGCGAAGAATCCAAGAGGACACCCAAACTGCGGACCTGTGGCTTCAGGGGGAGTGTAACCCCGTCCAACACAGGTTGCCACCCTATACCCCGATCCGGTTTACGATCGACCAGGAGGACCTCTGTCTTGTCGGGATTGATCTTCAGCTTGTTCTTCCTCATCCAGATCGACACGGCGGCCAGGCACTCGTCCAGCACCCGAGAAGCCTCCTTGGAATTAGGTGGAAAGGAGTAGTAGAGTTGTGTGTCATCCGCATAGAGATGGCACCCAACTCCAAAACTCCGGATGACCTCTCCCAGCGGTTTCATGTAGATGTTGAAGAGCATGGGCGACAAGATAGATCCTTGCGGGACCCCACAGGTCAAAGGCCAGGGGTCCGAGCAGGCGTCTCCCAGCTTCACCAACTGGGTACGTCCCTCCAGGAAGGACCGGAGCCACGACAGAACCGTGCCCCCAAGGCCCATCCCGGAGAGACGACCCAGAAGGATACCATGGTCGATGGTATCGAAAGCCGCTGAGATGTCCAGGAGAACCAACAGGGTCACACTCCCCCTGTCCAGCTCTCTGCGGAGGTCATCCACCAAGGCGACCAAGGCTGTCTCGGTGCCATGACCAGGCCTGAAACCAGACTGTGCCTGATCTAGGTAGTTGGTATCGTCTAGGAAGCCCTGGAGCTGCGAGGCGACCACCCGCTCCAGCACCTTACCCAGGAAAGGGAGGTTGGAGACTGGTCTGTAGTTATTCAGCACCGTGGAGTCAAGGGAAGCTTTTTTGAGGAGTGGACGAACCACTGCCTGTTTCAAACCAGATGGAAAAATCCCTTGCTCCAACGATGCATTGATAATCAATACAAACCAGTCAACCAACCCCTCCCTGGCTGATTTAATGAGCCAAGATGGGCATGGGTCTAGAGGTGAGGTGGTCGCCCTCACAGCCCCAAGAACCTCCTCTACGGTTTCAGGAAGAACAAGCCTAAAAGAATCCCACAAAATTGGACAAGCAGGTACCTCCGTCACCTCTTCAGGCACTGCGATGGAATTGGAGTCGAGCTCGAGGCGTATCTGGGCGACTTTATCTGCAAAATGGTGTGCGAAATCGCGACACCGAGCTGCGGGGTCGTCAGGGACCTCCTCCACCGCAGGTGGGTGGAGGAGTTCTCCCACGACCCGAAACAGCTCCGATGATCTATTTGCTGCAGATGCTATACGAGCAGTCGTGAATGACTTCCTGGCCGCCCGTATGGCCACGGAGTATGCCTTAAGAGAGGCTCTAGCCCGTGTTCGGTCAGACACGTCTCGAGATTTCCGATAAGCTACAAGCACACCTGACTCATTGCATCCATTTAACCCTTTCAGTGCGTGTCTCACATTTTTGTAATTAAAAATACCTCGTTAATTTTTAATATTTCTGACACATTTGACGTAGCTCTTGCACTGGAAATTATTGGATTATTCATGGCATTCCATGGCATTCATGGCATTATTCATTCCACCTGGAATATTGTGTCCAATTCTGGGCACCACAATTCAAGAGAGATATTGACAAGCTGGAATGTGTCCAGAGGAGAGCGACTAAAATGATAAAAGGTCTGGAGAACAAGCCCAATGAGGAGCGGCTTAAGGAGCTGGGCATGTTTAGCCTGAAGAAGAGAAGGCTGAGAGGGGATATGATAGCCATGTATAAATATGTGAGAGGAAGCCACAGGTAGGAGGGAGCAAACTTGTTCTCTGCTTCCCTGGAGACGAGGACGCGGAACAATGGCTTCAAACTACAAGAGAGGAGATTCCATCTGAACATGAGGAAGAACTTCCTGACTGTGAGAGCCATTCAGCAGTGGAACTCTCTGCCCTGGAGTGTGGTGGAGGCTCCTTCTTTGGAAGCTTTTAAACAGAGGCTGGATGGCCATCTGTCAGGAGTGATTTGAATGCAATATTCCTGCTTCTTGGCAGAATGGGGTTGGACTGGATGGCCCAGGAGGTCTCTTCCAACTGTTTGATTCTATGATTATATAGCATTGGACTCTCAGGGTGTGTGCTCCCACGGCCCAATACAATGGTGTGTTCAACGCAGTTTCTTTAGATGTAGCACAAGGGACACATCAACCGCGATACACTAACAGCGTCAGTGCTTTTTGTCTTGGCCAGGTGCGGGGATGAAATTGTGGCTGTCAATGTAGGTGCTAGGGCTTCTCCCAATTAGCTCAGCGTTTTTAGGAGGTGCTAGGGCGTCTCCCAATTAGTTCAGCATTTTTAGCAGCTATTCTGGCTGAACGCCATCTGTGCTCTGTCTCTTTTTGTCTCTCTAGAAAGGTGGGCACTTTCAAAACCTCATCGTCTCACTCCTCTTCTCCCCCCAATTCCTGGTCACTTCCCTGCTCCTCTTCCGAAAATGAGGAATCCCTAACGTTTCGCATACAGATAAACAGCTTCACTCTCACAGAGCCTCTTCTCACACTAAACATATGCAGGAGCTTCTCATAGTAGCCTTTACACACAGCAGCCTTCAACTGGAGCTTTACACACCAGGTCTTCAACCTGGGGCTTGTTGCACCGAAGCTTCTCACACCAGGCCTCTCACACACTGAGGCCTACTATTTCTGCGGCGTTCCCACACTGAGGCAAATTACCACTGGAGCCTTCGCACACTGAGGCTCCTCTCAAACTGATACCTCTGTCAGACTGATGCCTCACTCACACTGAGGTGAACTCTTGCACTGGAAATTATTGGATTATTCATGGCATATATATATATATATAGCATTGGACACTCAGGGTGTTGAACGCAATGGTGTGTTGAACACAGTTTCTTTAGATGTAGCGCAGGGGACACGTCAACTGCGAAACACTAACAGTGGTGGTGCTTTTTGTCTTGGCCAGGTGCGGGGATGAAATCGTGGCCGTCAACGGAGTGTCGGCGGTAGGGATGAGCAACGGGGAGCTGATTCCCATGCTGAAGGAGCAGCGGAATAAAGTGGCGCTCACGGTGGTGTCTTGGCCTGGCACCCTTGTGTAAGTGGTCTCCTCGGGAGCACATCTAATCAGGGGGCTACCTCAAGGCCTGAACTTACCAAGGAAACAATGAACTAGCTTAAAATCCTTCACCGGGAGAATTCTCCTCTTAATCAAAAACCAGAAATATTAGTTTGTTGATAGACTCTGATTGAAGACTCACTTTGGGAGATGAAAACTGCACTTCTCTGAGCAATTTCCTATTGTTTTGCGATCCCTTTTCCCCCTTCCTCCTCATTCGCTGAACATGCGAACTCTGAGCCACAGCTTCCCTGTTCTAATGATTGCAAGTAAAGTTCTGTAAGGTTATGGCCCTTCTGTCGGCAGATAAGTAACTTTGGAAGATATTGATTAATAAATTCAACAAACAACTTTTAAAGGTCCGTCCCACCGCATTTGTTGGCGCTGTTTCAGGTTGGTTGAATGGGACTTCCATTGTTTTGGGGAGAGAGTTGCAAATATGCCTGCTTCCATGTTTTCAGTTCTGCTTCCTAAAAAACTATTGTGTTTTTGTTCCCAGCCTTCCTAATACTGCAACCCCTTAATACACTCTCTCATGTTGTGGTGACCCCCAACCATAACATTACTTTCGTTGCTACTTCCTAAGTGTCATTTTGCTCCTGTTATGCAATGCAAATATCTGATGTGCAGGATGTATTTTAATTCACTGGACCAAATTTGCACAAATATCCAATATGCCCACATTTGAATAATGGTGGAGGTTGGGGAGGATTAATTTTGTCATTTGGGAGTTGTAGTTGCTGGGATTTATAGTTCACCTGCAATCAAAGTGCATTCTGAAACTCCACCAATGATGGAATTCAACCAAATTTGGCACACAGAACTCCCATGATCAACAGAAAACACTGGAAGGGTTTGGTGGGCATTGACATTTTGGAGTTGTAGTTCATCTACATCCAGAGCGCTGTGGACAAACAATGATAGATCTGGACCAAACTTGGCACAAATACTCAATATGACCAAATGTGAACAGTGAAGTTTGGGGAAAACAGACCTTGACATTTGGGAGTTGTAGTTGCTGGGATTTATAGTTCACCTACAATCAAAGAGCTTTCTGAACCCCACCAATGATAGAATTGAGCCAAACTTGGCACACAGAATCCCCCCCCCCCCACACACACACACACCTTGAGGGGACTCACTGGCACAAGCCTCCCTCCAACCTCACAACCTCTCCCTCACCCGCACATGCGCACCATGCGCCAAGCATGCCTGCTCTCCCCTCCCTGCTTGGAGTCTTCAGCCTTCTCTGCCAAAGGGGTTCCTAAGACCAGAAGAATTATATCTTTTCTGATGGTCTTTGGTGACACCTTTGAAACCCCCTTGTGATCCCCAGGTTGAGAAATGCTGGTTTAGAGAAAGTGAAGCTTGCGCTGCATTATGTATAGTTATTTGACATCTATCTTAACCAGGCCACATCATGAGAAGACAGGAAAGCTTAGAGAAGGGAATGATGCTGGGGAAAATGGAAGGAAAAAGGAAGAGGGGCTGACCAAGGGCAAAATGGGTGGATGACATCCTTGAAGTGACTGGATTGACCTTGAAGGAGCTGGGGGTGGTGATGGCCAACAGGGAGCTCTGGCGTGGGCTGGTCCAGGAGGTCACCTAGAGAAGACGATACCATTTTCTCCAGTATCATTGACCCAAGACCTACTCTACATCTTGGTGAGGTTTGGAGGAGGATGGACCATGGACGATGGGACTCGCAGTACCTTCACTGAGTCCCTGAGAGCACTGCGAGCCATATAAATAACTGATAAAGACCAACCTTGATAAACAATTCCTTTCTCAAATAACCTGGGCAGTGCCGGGTCCCCAAGCGAGTATTAAATGAAGTTTATTATTATTATTAAATCACCCATGTTTTCAAAAAGAATTGCTTTATTTCCCACATGTTTTCCTGTTACGGACCCATTCACTGCACCATGATAGCGTACGAACATCCTGGCTCAAGTTTCCAAATTCGTTAGCTTCATACGAACACTCAGACTTGCATGACTACAATAACAACAAAAAAAATATATAAAGTTCAAACAAATTTCAGAAGTGCTTTTTTTTAAATATTTCCGGCAAAAGGTGGAAGATAATTTAAAAAGAAGGGATGCGCGCAAAGTGGGTGTTTTATGTATTCAGGGTCTGAGCGTGCGTTCTTGTTTATTTCAAAACAAAAACAACGTAGACTATGGCTAGGCTTAGTGTTGGAAGGGCTACGAAAAGTGTGTCAGTGACGTACGAACTGGAAACGTCGATCCTCGTTGGACCAAACGAGGTTGCTTTTGGCAGCCACCGTAAATAGTTTGCGTTCAACTACTTAAGGCAAGCTTTCCATGATTGCGTTCCCGTTGAATAGTTTAGCAAGGCGGCCCACTGAACTCGTATCAGATCCTGCGGATGTCGAGTTCCCGGAGTAAAAGTGTGCGTCTCGTACAAACCTGTGCCCGTCGTGAATGATCACTTTCCTTGAGCGAAATGAGGAGGAGTGAGTAAGGGAAAGAAATGGGCTGTCGGAGATCCCGACGTTCCTCTTCCAAGTGGCTCCATGGTGCATTCACTGTCCGTCTTCTTTAAGATCGGATATTGCTCCGGACTTGAAGCTTAAGCGGTCTCCTATCAGAAGCCATAGGATCTGACACGGCGGAGTTTCGCCCGCACAAGGAAGAGTTCGGTGCTTTGTCCATTTTTTTTCTCACTCTCCTGGAAGTCTGGTTTGGCTTTTGTGAGGGCAACCTGCGTTCCCACCATCTTGGCCATTATTTTCTCAGAAAATACAAAGAAGTCCTTCAGAAATTGCAGGAGGCGGGCGGTCTGGTTGGAGAAGTGCTCCGACTGTCCTTGGAACGCGAATCGGCTACTCTTTGGAGTCCTGTCCATTTCCTTCTGGGGTGCCGTCCTCATTGGCCTCCTTCTCCTCCTTACTCCGCTTGTTCTTTTTGTGCTTGTGGCGCCGGTGGGTCTCCCCTTCTTCGCTCTCGTGTTGCTTGCTAAAATCGGAGAAAAGAAACATATTGTCGAAGGCTTTCATGGCTGGAATCACTAGGTTCTTGTGGGTTTTTTCGGGCTATAGAGCCATGTTCTAGAGGCATTTCTCCTGACGTTTCGCCTGCATCTATGGCAAGCATCCTCAGAGGTAGTGAGGATGCTTGCCATAGATGCAGGCGAAACGTCAGGAGAAATGCCTCTAGAACATGGCTCTATAGCCCGAAAAAACCCACAAGAACCTAAAAGAAACATACTTTAAATACTGCACCCCCACATTTATTTATTTATTTTATTTATTTATTTACTTTATTTGTATACCACTGTTCTCAGCCCTTAGGCGACTCACAGCGGTTAACAACAAGAACAGCAAAAATTCAATGCTACCATCACACTGTATAAAAAACAGTTAACATCATGACAGATTATAGAAAAGTATACAATTAACAACAACATACAATTAACACCAATAGCCATTCATGAGTGTCTCATCACTAAAAACATGATCCATATCCATTATCCATTGTTCCATTCCTATGTTCCTATGTTCATTACATTCATTGCACTGACTATTCGAACAACCAGGTTTTCACTTTTTTGCAGAATACCATTAGTGATGGAGCTAGTCTAATGTCCGTGGGAAGGGCGTTCCACAGCCGCGGGGCCACCACCGAGAAGGCCCTATCTCTCGTCCCCGCCAGCCATGCTTGTGAAGCTGGCGGAATCGAGAGCAGGGCCTCCCCGGAAGATCTCAAAGTCCTGGTGGGTTCATAGGCAGAGATGCGGTCGGATAGGTAGCTTGGGCCGGAACCGTTTAGGGCTTTAAAGGCCAACACCAGCACTTTGAATTCAGCCCGGTAGCAAATCGGTAGCCAGCGGAGTTGGCGCAACAGGGGGGTTGTATGCTCCCTGCGCTCCGCTCCTGTTAAAATCATGGCTGCCGAGCGTTGGACTAGTTGGAGCTTCCGAGCCGTCTTCAAAGTAAACCCCACGTAGAGAGCGTTGCAGTAGTCTAAACGGGATGTAACCAGAGCGTGGACTACCGTGGCCAAGTCAGGCTTCACATCCTCAGTATTGCTACAGTATTCCTCCATGATTTTTTTAAAAAAATTAAAACATTTATATTCCACCCTTTTCACCCCGAAGGGAAAACACAGACATGTTTTTATGAGTGATGGCATAAAGGCAGCAGATCACAGGAGCTGTCTTCATAGACCTGTCAGCGGCTTATGAGACTGTAAACCACCGCCTCCTCCCGAGAAAAATGTATAATCTCACAAAGGACGACCACCTCACCCGCCTCATAGGAAACCTGCTACAAAACAGGAGCTTCTTTGTTGAGTTCCAGGGCCAGAGAAGCAGATGGCGGAAACTGAAGAACGGCCTGTCTCAGGGGGGCGTGCTTGCCCCATCCATGTTCAACATCTACACAAATGACCAGCCACTGCCAGAAGGGACAGAGAGCTTCATCTGTGCTGATGATCGTGCCATTACCGCTCAAACAGGGAGCTTTGAGATGGTTGAACAGAAGCTCTCCAAAGCTCTAGGTGCTCTTACTGCCTATTACAGGGAAAACCAGCTGATCCCCAACCCATCTAAAACACAGACATGTGCCTTTCACCTTAAGAACAGACAAGCATCCCGAGCTCTGAGGATTATTACCTGGGAAGGAATCCCACTGGAGCATTGCAGCATACCCAAAGACCTAGGAGTCACTCTGGACCGTCCTCTGACCTACAAGAAGCACTGCTGAACATCAAGCAAAAAGTGGGTGCTAGAAACAATGTCATACGAAAGCTGACTGGCACAACCTGGGGATCACAACCAGACACAGTGAAGACATCTGCCCTTGCACTCTGCTACTCTGCTGCTGAGTATGCATGCCCAGTGTGGAACACATCTCACCATGCTAAAACAGTGGATGTGGCTCTTAATGAGACATGCCGCATTATCACAGGGTGTCTGCGCCCCACACCACTGGAGAAATTACACTGCTTAGCCGGTATTGCACCACCTGACATCCGCCGGGAAGTAGCAACCAATAGTGAAAGGACCAAGGCAGTGACATCTCCAGCTCATCCCGTTTGGGTATCAGCCAGCACGTCAACGACTTAAATCAAGACATAGTTTTCTAACATCTACAGAGACACTCGTTGAAATAGTTTTCTAAATCTACAGAGTCCAAAAGTGGCAAGCGAGAGTCCAAAAGTGGCAGGCTCAAAGCCAGAACCTCAATCAATAGCTAATACCAAATGAGAGACTCCCCCCTGGTCACACAGAAGACTGGGCGACTTGGAAGGCACTGAACAGACTGCGCTCTGGCACCACGAGATGCAGAGCCAACCTTAAGAAATGGGGCCACAAAGTGGAATCCACGACATGCGAGTGTGGAGAAGAGCAAACCACTGACCACCTGCTGCAATGCAACCTGAGCCCCGCCACATGCACAATGGAGGACCTCCTTGCGGCAACACCAGATACTGGTCAAAGGACATTTAATCAACTACCAAGCTTGCAAACTCCGTGTCTTTTGTATTTTTGTTTGTTTGTTTGTTTTTGTTAAAAATTTAATACAAATGTCGGGTTGCTGATGACACGATAAATAAATCTGTGTGCAGATGACATCGAACACCAAAACTCTGGATAATCTCACCCAATGGCTTCGTGTAGATGTTAAACAACATGGGGAACAGTACTGAGCCCTGCGGGGCCAAGCAGGTGTCCCCCAACACCTTCTGAGAGCGAGCCTCGGGGAAGGACGGGAGCCACTGCAGAATAGTACCTCCGAGACCCATCTCTGCAAGATGACCCAGAAGGATACCGTGGTCTTCAGTATCGAAGGCCACTGAGAGGTCCAGGAGAACCAACAGGGACACACTCCCCTTGTCGAGCTCTCTGCAAAGATCATCCACTAAGGCAACTATGGCTGTCTCAGTTCCGTGACCCAATCTGAAACCTGACTGCGATGGGTCAAGATAGTCAGTTAGTCAGTTTCATCCAAGAACCCCTGGAGCTGCGAGACAACCACACATTCCAAGACTTTAAATACTCCACCCCCACATCCTCAGTATTGCTACCACTTTCTGAGCTCTCAAGTGTGAAGGCCTTACCGCCGCGAGGATTTGTGTTTGCTGCCCTCCTCTTTGTCTCTGTGCCTTCGCTCCCGGTGGCGGTCTTCCCTCTCACGGCTGCGATCCCGACTCCGCCGATAATCCCGCTCAAAATCGTAGTTGCGCTCCCGGCTGCTGTAATAGCGGTACCTCTCGTCGTCGCTGCAAGGAGAGAAGGGAGCACACTTGAGCAGAGAAAAGACTTTGAGGAAAGGGGAAATCAATCATTCACAACCTCTGAGGATGCTTGCCACAGATGCAGGCAAAACATCAGGAGAGAATGCTTCTAAAACATTTTATTTACTTCGCTTATATACCGCAATTCTCAGCCCAGGGGCGACTCACTGCGGTGTCATATAGTCATATAGTCATATACATGGCCATATAGTCTGAAAAACCTGCAACACCTCAGTGATTCCAGCCATGAAACCCTTGGATAATCACGCACACACTCTGTGAATTGCAAACCCCCTGTGGCGAGGGAGGGAGACTATTTCCTTATTAAAAAAATAAACTTCTTTACTGCCTTATACTTATTCAGTTTCTTCTTTTATATTGGCTGGGACTTTCTGTGTGCTGTTTAATCTTTGTGCTTTATGTCACAGGCAATGAGACACTTTTGTGTATAACCAAGTAACACAGTTTATTTATAACTTCTGGCTCCAACGCTTGTGGTTACATTTGTGTTTTGTTGCAATCTTGAGGCTTACAGTCAGTATCATTTACTTGGTTTACTTTTCTGTATAGACTTTCAATGTTTCACATTCACAAACATGCTACTTGCTTTACACACCCTTGGTTAAATTATATTCTGACTAAAGCAACACTGGCTTTCTTTATGTTCCTTAAACATCAAGCTCTATTTAACTAACTGCTTCTCTATATCAGAAATCTTTAACACATCTTCATTACTGCTTCTTTCTAACAGGCACTCAAAAACCAACTATCCTCTTCAAACACAGGTTCCTAACTCTCATTTTTTAACTCCCTCACTCGAACTGCCTCTTTCAAAACATTGGCTCCGCCCCTTTGGAATGTTCAGCTCTGCTCTCCCCAACTGTCATTTTGGCCTAGTAGCCTTTTCAAATCCTGGGCCTACGCTAATCTTCAGATGACCAATCGGCTTCACATATGCAAATGAATCCTATCTCTGCTGTCGCTACCCTGTCTGTGCCTATTCTTCCCTATCTGACATATGTAAACATAGAGCTATACACCAAAAATTTAACATAGAGTAGCAATTTCGCTACACCCTAATAAAATTGGAGTTTAAGATCATATGTGGAGTTGGGGGTCTTCACTCCCTTCATGTCCACCCGATCTTGCCTTATTGAACATCAGCAGGCACACTTAGTTAAAAAAATCACTCCAACCGTCACCCAGGTTAAAAAAGAAGCACTATGAAAGCCCTGGCAGGTTGTGCAAAAAGAATCTTCGAAGCTCACCTCCTTGTCCTTTGCTACGTTCCTCTTGTCCTTTGCTACGTTCAGCAAAGAGGGATCCTCTCACCTCTGCAGGAGTCTACCGTATCCCATGCAGCTGTGGACAAGTCTACATAGGGACCACCCAACGCAGCAGCATTGCCCAAACACGAATCAAGGAACATGAAAGGCACTGCAGACTACTTCAACCAGAGAAGTCAGCCATAGCAGAGCACCTGATGAACCAGCCTGGACACAGCATATGATTTGAGAACACAAAATGCTGGACCACACCAACAACCACCATGTCAGACTACACAGAGAAGCCATTGAAATCCACAAGCATGTGGACAATTTCAACAGAAAGGAAGAGACCATGAAAATGAACAAAATCTGGCTACCAGTATTAAAAAACTCTAAAATTACAACAGCAAAACAGCAGAGAGGAAACAACCAGGCACATCTTAACACCTCTCAACAAAACATTTTCCCAGGCTCAGCCAGGCCTTCAAATGCTAATGAAGGTAGTCAGCTGAAACATTCACACCTAGCTTCAGCAGGGAAGAGCTCTTTGCCCCACCCCAGTCATTCCACAGATATATAAACCCATTTTCCTATTTCCAATAGACCTCACTACCTCTGAGGATGCTTGCCATAGATGCAGGCGAAACGTCAGGAGAAATGCCTCTAGAACATGGCCATATAGCCCAAAAAAACTCACAAGAACCTAATTGCTTCAAACTACAAAAGAGGAGATTCTATCTGAACATGAGGAAGAACTTCCTGACTGTGAGAGCCATTCAGCAGTGGAACTCTCTGCCCCGGAGTGTGGTGGAGGCTCCTTCTTTGGAAGCTTTTAAACAGAGGCTGGATGGCCATCTGTCAGGGGTGATTTGAATGCAATATTCCTGCTTCTTGGCAGAATGGGGTTGGACTGGATGACTCATGAGGTCTCTTCCAACTCTGATTCTATGATTCTAGAAGTCTTCTCCTACCCTAGACATTATTCCACAGATATATAAACCCGATTTTCCTAGTTTCCAACAGACCTCCCAACCTCTGAGGATGCCTTGCATAGATACAGGCGAAACGTCAGGAGAGAATGCTTCTGGAACATAGCCATACAGCCCAGAAAACTCACAACAACCCCAGAAAAACACTGATGGATCACATCCTCAGATTGCAGTTAAGGCTGCTTTCGTGCACATTACACATCGTTGGTCCCATCGGGTTCCAGTCAACACTCACTTGTTGTATTCGCTGGTGGTGGGGGTCCGGTCCCGGTCCCGTTCCCGCTCCCGCCTTGAGTTGGAATACTCCCAGTGACAACCGTCGGAAGCGCCGGAGCCTTTGTCCACCGTCGTCACCCAGGGAGTGTGGGATGTGGAAATGGGAGGGTAGCTGATGAAACCCGAATCTGTGGAGAAGGAAGAGTCAGATGATGGGGGGTTTGAAAGTGCCCACCTTTCTAGAGAGACGAAAAGGGACAGAGCACAGACAGCGTTCAGCTAGGATAGCTGCTAAAAACTCTGAGCTAATTGGGAGAGGCCCTGTCACTGTGTTCCCCAACATCCACAAATCACAGAAGCAGGCGCACAAAGGATTCCCTTGACCCATGTGGCGCACTGCAACATGCAGTGTGAGAGAGGCCACAGTGTGAGAAAGCTCCAGTATTAGTTTGCCTCAGTTTGGGAACGCCTCAGAGTTAGTAGGCCTCAGTGTTGAAAGGCCTGGTGTAAGAACCTTCGGTGAGAGAAGTTCCAGGTTGAAGACCTGGTGCATAAAGCTCCAGTGTGAAGGCTGCTGTGTGTAAAGGCTACTATGAGAAGCTCCTGTGTAAGTTTAGTGCGAGAAGAGGCTCTGTGAGAGTGAAGCTGTTTATCTGTATGAGAAATGTTAGGGATTCCTCATCTTCGGAAGAGGAAGGGGAGCAGGGAAGCGCTCAGGAATTGGAGGGAGAAGAAGAGTCAGATGTTGGGGGTTTGAAAGTGCCCATCTTTCTAGAGAGACGAAAAGAGACAGAGCACAGACAGCGTTCAGCTAGGATAGCTGCTAAAAACTCTGAGCTAATTGGGAGAGGCCCTGTCACTGAGTTCCCCAACATCCACAAATCACAGAAGCAAGCGCACAAAGGAGTCCCTTGACCCATGTGGCGCACTGCAACATGCAGTGTGAGAGAGGTCACAGTGTGAAAAGGCTCCAGTATTAGTTTGCCTCATTTTGGGAACGCCTCAGAGTTAGTAGGCCTCAGTGTAGAGAGACCTGGTGTAAGAAGCTTTGGTGAGAGAAGCTCCAGGTTGAAGACCTGGTACGTAAAGCTCCAGTGTGAAGGCTGCTGTGTGTAAAGGCTACTATGAGAAGCTCCTGTGTAAGTTTAGTGCGAGAAGAGGCTCTGTGAGAGTGAAGCTGTTTATCCTCAACTTCGGAAGAGGAAGGGGAGCAGGGGAGCGCTCAGGAATTGGAGGAAAAAGAAGAGTCAGATGATGAGGGTTTGAAAGTGCCCACCTTTCTAGAGGAGACGAAAAGAGACAAACACTGTCCAGCTAGGATAGCTGCTAAAAACACTGAGCTAATTGGGAGACACCCTAGCACCTTCTCTATTATACACCGAACAGCCACGTTCATCTCTAGGTTTTTCAGCAAAACTCCATGATGAACCTTTGGCAGATTGATTATAAAGTTGCAGCAGAGAACCTAGAGACTCCCAGAGATCAAATCTGAGAATATTCAAATCTAGGAATTTGCTCCAGGATATCTATATGGTCGCTTCAAGCTGAAGAACACCATAGAGTCACCTGGAAGACCTAGAGCAGTGCTTCTCAACCTTTCCAATGCCACAACCCCTTAATACAGTTCCTCATCTTGTGGTGAGCCCCAAACATACAATCATTTTCATTGCTACTTCATAGCTATACTTTTGCTACTGTTATGAATTTTATGAATGTAAATACTTGGTATGCAGGATGTATTTTCATTCACTGGACCAAATTTGGCACAAACACCCAAAAATTTGAATACTGGTGTTTTGATTTTGTCATTTGGGAGTTGTCGTTGCTGGGATTTATAGTTCACCTACAATCAAAAAGCATTCTGATCTCCACCAATAAAGGAATTGAACCAAACTAGGCACACAGAACTCCCATGACCAATAGAAAATACTGGAAGAGTTTGGTGGGCACTGATCTTGGGTTTTGGAGTTGTAGTTCACATACATACAGAGGGCCCTGTGGACTCAAACCATGATGGATCTGTGAACAGGAGTGGAGTTTGGGAAAAATAGCCCTTGACATTGGGAGTTGAAGTTGCTGGTATTTAGAGTTCACCTACAATCAAAGAGCATTCTGAACTCCACCAGTGAAGGAATTGAACCAAACTGGGCACACAGAACTCCCACGACCAACAGAAAATACTGGAAGAGTTTGGTGGGCATTGGCCTTGAGTTTGGGAGTTGTAGTTCAGCTACATCCAGAGAGCACTGTGGACTCAAACAATGATAGATCTGGACCAAACTTGGCACAAATAATCAATATGCCCAAATGTGAACAGTGGTGGATTTTGGGAAAAATAGCCCTTGACATTTGGAAGTTGTAGTTATTGGGATTTATAGTTCACCTACAACCAAAGAGCATTCTGAATCCCACCAATGATAGAATTGGGTCAAACTTCCCATACAGAACCCCCATGACCAACAGAAAATACTCTGTTTTCTGATGGTCTTTGGTGACCCCTCTGACACCCACCCCAGGGGTCCCGACCCCCAGGTTGAGAAATGCTGATCTCGAGGGATTCTGGAGAGGACATATTTTGTTGGTTGTGAGTAGATGAAGCTGCAGTTAGTCCTGTAGGTACAGAGTTGTACTGTACTTAATTCTAGTGTTCAGTCATGGCCAGTTAGTCAAACCTCACAACCTCTGAGGATGCCTGCCATAGGTGCAGGCGAAACGTCAGGAGAGAATGCCTCTTGAACATGGCCATATAGCCCGAAAAAACCTACAACAACCCAGTGATTCTGGCCATGAAAGCCTTCGACAATACAATGCCCTCCATCATTCAATCAGCCTTGTACTCAGAAGATCTCAATCTACAAAATGTTGGATTGGCTGTAAAGTGTGACACCCTCTCTATGGATGAATTATGAGGTGACATTCGCCAGCATCAAAAGGTAAGAAGTCCTCCATGACACACTACTTTGGCACTACTTGGGTTGTCCATTTTGGCAAACAGTGGCTTCATGGCACACCATATCTATTAATAAGCACAAGGGCCCTAGATAATGCATATGCAAAAAAGGAACTTTCTCAAAATTTTGAACCAAGGGAAAGGGACTTTTATTGAGTTAATGTACAGTACAGTCTTGCTTATCCGACCTTCGCTTATCCGGCATTCCGTCTTATCCAACGTCCCCTTTTTCCTCCAGCATTTCCCCTTCAATTAAAGGAGCGCTTCCCAACTCTCTCTCCATTCTCAATAAGGGAAAAAGGGAAAGGGACTTTTCTGAGTTAATGTGCAGTAGGGTCTTGCTTATTCGACCTTCGCTTATCCGACATTCCGTCTTATCCAACGTCCCCTTTTTCCTCCAGCATTTCTCCTTCAATTAAAGGAGCGCTTCCCAACTCTCTCTCCATTCCCAATAAGGGAAAAAGGGAAAGGGACTTTTCTGAGTTAATGTACAGTAGAGTCTTGCTTATCCAACCTTCGCTTATCCGACATTCCGTCTTATCCAACGTCCCCTTTTTCCTCCAGCATTTCCCCTTCAATTAAAGGAGCGCTTCCCAACTCTCTCTCCATTCCCAATAAGGGAAAAAAGCAAGATGAGGAGGAGGGAGGAAAGGGGGAAAAGAGGCAGAAGTGGAAGCATCCCCCCCTCCTTCCTTCTGTGATTCCCACACTCCTCTTCCGCATCCGGGCACTTCCTGCTGGACCTCTCTAGCCCCGAGGCATTACCTTGACTTAACTCTTTGAGTCTCTGTTCTTAGTATTCTAGGTGTCTAGCACCATGTTGGACAGGTAACAGGAGGAGACTCCGTATTATCCGACATTTGTGTTTATCCGACATTCTGTTGGCCCGCTTATGTCGGATAAGCGAGACTCTACTGTACTGCTTTCATGCACCAACACTAAATGACTGCTGCAAAGATCTGAAAGACTTGCTTCATGATTTCTGATTGACCACAAAGAAATAACTATACATAAAAATGTAATGTTCGTTTGTGGGATTAACATAACTCAAAAATCACTGGACGAATTGATACCAAATTTGGACACAAGACACCTAGCAACCCAATGTATGTTCTTCACTCAAAAAAAAAATGATTTTGTCATTTGGGAGTTGTAGTTGCTGAGATTTATAGTTCACCTACAATCAAAGAACATTCTGAATGCCACTAATGATGGAATTGAACCAAACTTGGCACACAGTTCTCCCATGACCAACAGAAAATACTGGAAGGGTTTGATGGGCAGTGTCCTTTGGTTTTTTGTCAGGAGCGACTTGAGAAACTGCAAGTCGCTTCTGGTGTGAGAGAATTGACCGTCTGCAAGGACGTTGCCCAGGGGACGCCCGGATGATTTGATGTTTTTATCATCCTTGTGGGAGGCTTCTCTCATGTCCCCGTATGAGGAGCTGGAGCTGATAGAGGGAGCTCATCCGCCTCTCCCCGGATTCGAACCTGTGACCTGTCGGTCTTCAGTCCTGCTGGCACAGGGGTTTAACCCACTACGCCACCGGGGGCTCCGGTTTTGGAGTTGTAGTTCACCTACATCCAGAGACCACTGTGGACTCAACCAATGATGGCTCTGGACCAAACTCTACATGAAGACTCAATATGCCCAAATGTGAACACTGGTGGAGTTTGGGAAAAATAGCCCCTGACATTTTGAAGTTGTAGTTATTGGGATTTATAGTTCACCTACAACCAAAGAGCATTCTGAATCTCACCAATGATAGAATTGGGTCAAACTTCCCATACAGAACCCCCACGACCAACAGAAAATACTCTTGTTTTCTAATGGTCTTTGGTTACCCCACTGACATCCACCCAGGGGTCCCAACCCTCAGGTTGAGAAATGCTGATCTCGAGGGATTCTGGAGAGGACATATTTTGTTGGTTGTAAGTAGATGAAGCTGCAGTTAGTCCTGTAGGTACAGAGTTGTACTGTACTTAATTCTAGTGTTCAGTCATGGTCAGACAAACCTCACAACCTCACAATTAAGGCAGTGGTTCTCCCTGACATCCTGGCTGAATCATCCTGGCTGAATCAATTCTCTCTGTGTGACATTTTGAAGCCAGCAGAGGACGCTGGAAACCTTGTATTGGAACTTGTAAAGCAACAAGTTCTAACAAGGAAACTGAGAAGAGGGGGAGATGGGCAGGAAAGGTGTATAAAAGGAAGTGGTGGTGGGAAAACGTCAGTAGTGTCTTTCTTTGCTGCAGAGATACAAGCAATATATCCATTTCAAAGCAAAGACGACTTGTGAGTGGTTATTTAATATTGCTATATAGATCCTACAGTCTTACAGAACTTGACATTTGGAAATTGCAGTTGCTGGGATTTATTTATTTATTTATTTATTATTCAGACTTATATGCTGCCACTCCCCTGGGGCTCGGAGCGGCTTACAAGAATGGCTAAAATCTAACACAATTTAAAAACAATTTAAAACAATTTAAAAACAGCAATATCCAAAATCAAAGGCCTGTCGAAACAGGTATGTCTTACATGCCCTGTGGAAAGCTGATAAGTCCCGCAAGGCACGGACTTCAGGTGGTAGAGTATTCCAGAGTGATGGTGATTTATAGTTCACCTACAATCAAAGCATATTCTGAACCCCACCAACAATAGAATTGGGCCAAACTTCCCGCACAGTACCCCCATGAACTACAGAAAATACTGTGATTCTGATAGTTTTGGTGATTCCTCTGACACCCTTCTCACAACCCCCCCCCCCCCCCAGGGGTTCCGACCCCCAGATTGAGAAACGCTGGGTCAAGGCAAGGCAACGCCTCGGGGCTAGAGCAGCCCAGAAGGAAGTGCCCGGATGTGGAAGAACAGGGTGGAAACCACAGAGGGAAGGAGGGAAGACTCTTCCGCTTCCGGTCCTGCTTCTTTTCCCCCTTTTCTCCCTCCTCCTATTCTGTCAGGATTATTTAGTTATGCATGTGTTTTTTTCAATGTGCTTCTATGTAATTCAAGATGGATTAAGATGTATTTCAATATGGATTCTATTCTGTTCAATTGTATATAAGAAAATACTGTGTTGAGGCAGTGAAAATGTAACCTTGACAGAAATGAGATAACATGTTCTCTGGCTGGGAAGAAGAGGGAGGAACTGATCTCAGCCAGAAGTCAGATAAGCAGATGTTCAGAGACTGTTGTTTTTGCCTAGGAGTTCCTGTCTGTAGCTTGCTGTGAATAGACGTGTGTAGATGTACTTAGTAAAACGTAGTTTTCTGTTGTAACTGAAAGCTTGCAGAATCCTCATTTTGAACACAGTGTCTGCTGATCTAGCAATCCTTCCGCGGGCAAACTTCAATACTCTGACATCTTCCTCCTTGTCTTGCCTTTTTCACTTATTAGGAATGGAGGGAGAGTTGGGGAGTGCTACTTTAATTGAAGGCGAAATGTTGGAGGAAAAAAGGGGGGGGGCATCGGATAAGGATCAGTCGTAAGGCCGAACAGGGCATAGGGTTACAGCCTGTGTTAGATGGGGGTCACACTCCCCCTGAAGACGCAGGTTCGCAGCTTGGGAGTGATCTTGGACTCATCGCTGAGCCTGGAAGCCCAGGTCTCAGCGGTGGCCGGGAGAGCTTTTGCACAATTAAAACTTGTGCGCCAGCTGCGCCCGTTCCTTGGGAAGTCAGATCTGGCCACAGTGGTCCACGCTCTTGTTATATCCCGATTAGATTACTGCAACGCACTCTACATGGAGTTGCCTTTGAAGACTGCTCAGAAACTTCAATTAGTCCAGCAGGAAGCAGCCAGAGTACTCACCGGAGCGTGAGTATAACCCTCTGCTATGTCAGCTCCATTGGCTGCCGATCCAGTTCCGAGCACAATTCAAAGGGCTGGTTTTGACCTACAAAACCCTATACGGTTCTGGCCCAGCGTATCTGTCCGAACGGATCTCCCTCTACGTCCCACCTCGGAGTTTAAGATCTTTTGGGGGGCCCTACTCTCGGCCCCGCCTCTATCACAAGTGAGATTGGTGGGGACAAGGAGCAGGGCCTTCTCAGTGGTGGCCCCTCACCAATGGAATTCACTCCCCAGGGAAGTTAGATCAGTGACATCCCTCCTTTCCTTTAGAAGGAAATTAAAAACATGGATTTGGGACTAGGCGTTTGGGCAATCTGGCAGATAAATAAAGGACTACGACGACGGATAGGAATAGACAATGTGGAATGAAGTATGGACTCTGAGTTGACGAACGCTGAGCATGACATTGGTTATTGATTGTGATATGTATAGATTGTTTTAATTGTTATAACTGTTTAACTGCTGTTTTTATGCGTTTTTGTATTATTGTGTAGGCATCGAATTGTGCCCATTTGTAAGCCGCCCTAAGTCCCCCCTCGGGGGCTGAGAAGAGCGGGGTAGAAGTACACGAAATAAATAAATAAATAAATAAATAAATAAATAAATAAAATAAGAGCGTCGGATAAGACGGAGTGTCGGATAAGCAAAGGTCGGATAAGCGAGAGTCTACTGTATGGAATGGGGTGGCCTGAAACTTACTAAAAAGGAGGGAATGGATGCTTGCAAGAGAAGCAAATTCAACTTTTTTGTGTCCAGATAAAGTATAGAGGTCCATAGATTATGGAGAGGGTCAATGCCTGCAAAAGGACAGCCATACGAGACTCTGAAGTCCCATTTTGAACCTAATTTTTATCTTCATGGTAGGAATATTTGCAAAAAAAAAAAATTCAAAACAAACTCATTTTAACCAAAAATAAGAATACGTAATTTCCTTTTCTTTATTCTGGACGAGACGGTAAACAGAAAGGGATGGTATTCGAGTAATGCAAAGCATTTTCCAAGCCACATGAACGAAGCTGACAATCTATCAGACAATCCTCACTAACCGAAGCCACTTGTTCAATCCCTTTCCAGATAAAATGGGCAGGAAATACTACCCTCCCTGCACAACCCACTGGAAGTCTTTGCTCAAAGCAATGGTCCCACTCGGAAAACTCAAAAGTGGTCCCAAAAACTTCCCAAAACCCTGCAAAAAATCCCTAAACTTCCAAAATATCAGCATTGAATTGTCACATAGGTTCCAAGTGCAGAACGTTACATAGTGAAAGGCAAAACAAAACAAAAACACATTTGCTTGACTTTCGAAGTAGTGATAGAAATCAGAAAAATATATATATTCAGAGGTAGATGGAGAGAAAGGTGGATAGTCTGCAATTCCCTACTTAGCAGCAAAAACACACCTGTGTACCAAAATATTCAAGAGATGCAAATTGTTAACTCAGAAGGGTGCAAACAGAGATTATCACACTACACCAGGCATGGGCAAACTTTGGACCTCCGGGTGTTTTGGACTTCAACTCCCACAATTCCGAGTTGAAGTCCAAAACACCCGGAGGGCCAAAGTTTGCCCCTTCCTGGGTTATATTCTGGTCACAGTCCTGTTAAAGTTGAACAGCAACGCTTTAACAGTGTTGCGTCATCATCTCCAAAGTGTCAACGTGCAAAAAGTGCTAGAGTTTGGGGGAAGCATGCGACGAACATAGGAATCAGTGCTAAAACGGTGGGAGTAAAGAGAAAAAGAAAACAAAGGAGCAGGGAGGGAAGCGTTGGCATTATTGCAACTGCTCCAATATGTGCAGGGAGCATAAGACACAAAGTGGAATGGGGCAGCCGTCGATAGGAAGCCACAGTGTCACTCGTGCGCCTCTCCGCCGACCCTAGTTTCAGCTGTGAGCGGAACGGCACCGGGTCATTCCCAAAGGGAGGCCATAGCCGGAGGCAGGTCGCAGCAGAGTCCGGGGCCGCCCACCCAAACTAGCGGGAGATGGGGCCAAACCCCGTCGGGGAGCACGAGGGGCCGCAGCATCAGCACTGGCACCTGGGAAGGGCTCACCTGAGGAGCTGTAGCCAAAGGGAGGAGGCTGACGGTTGTTGTAGCCGGCAGGCTGGCTTTGAGGAGAGAGCAGGGAGAGAGACAGGGAGGGAAAGACACACAAAAACCCATTAGCAATGGCTAGCCCTTGGGCTCCTTCACGCTGCAGAATGATAACATGCTATATCCGAATCATACGTAGAATAATGATAACACTGTTCTACAAATTTTCAGTTTTTCTCAGTTACGGGAACGAAATGTGCCGTTTCTTAATAAATTTAACATGCTGAATTCAAATATAATAATTCAATGTGTTAATTGGCTCTGGTTTTTATGCAACCGCTATTTCAATTTTCTCCACAATAGGTAATTCTAGGTTCTTGTGGGTTTTTTCGGACTATAGAGCCATGTTCTAGAGGCATTTCTCCTGACGTTTCGCCTGCATCTATGGCAAGCATCCTCAGAGGTAGTGAGGTCTGTTGGAATTAGGACAATGGGTTTATATATCTGTGGAATGGCTGGGGTGGGGCAAAGAGCTCTTCTCTGCTGGAGCTAGGTGTGAATGTTTCAACTGACCACCGTCATTAGCATTTGAAGGCCTGCCAGAGCCTGGGAAAATCTCTTGCTGGAAGGTGTTAATCTGTGCCTGGTTGTTTCCTCTCTGTTGTTTTGCTGTTGTGATTTTAGAGTTTTTTAATACAACCAGGCACAGATTAACACCTCCCAGCAAGAGATTTTCCCAGGCTCAGGCAGGCCTTCAAATGCTAATGAAGGTGGTCAGTTGAAACATTCACACCTAGCTCCAGCAGAGAAGAGCTCCTTGCCCCACCCCAGCCATTCCACAGATATATAAACCCATTGTCCTACTTCCAACAGACCTTCTCAACCTCTGAGGATGCTTGCCATAGATGCAGGCGAAACGTCAGGAGAAATGCCTCTAGAACATGGCTCTATAGCCCAAAAAAACCCACAAGAACCTAGTGATTCCAGCCATGAAATCCTTCGACAATACAATAGGTAATTTGTTAATATTATGATTTTTTATTTATTTATTTATTGACTCCCAGCGGTTCACAACAATTAAGAACAGCAAAGATTCAATGCTACAGTGTAAAAACCGTTAACAACCTAACATATTACATAATTAATAAACAATTACTACAATAACCATTCACTATTCACTATCGTCTCATCATCAAAAGCATGATCCAGATTCGTCATCCATTATTCCGTTCCAATGTTCATTAACCAATCATTGCACTAATTATTCGAACGCCTGCTCAAACAGCCAGGTCTTCACTTTCCTGCGGAATACCATTAGAGATGGTGCTAGTCTAATGTCCGTAGGAAGGGCGTTCCACAGCCGAGGAGCCACCACCGAGAAGGCCCTATCTCTCGTCCCCGCCAGCCGTGCTTGAGAAGCAGGCGGGATCGAGAGCAGGGCCTCCCCGGAAGATCTCAAAGTCCTGGTGGGTTCATAGGCAGAGATGCGGTCGGATAGGTAGCTTGTAGGCCTGTGCGGTTTCGTTCGTTAATTCGTTAATTCATTAAACATTCGTTAATTTTTGCATATACGAAATGATAACAAAACATATTTCCAAACCCGGAAGGGTTTTTAAATATCGAAACGGCAACCCCCACAGTTTTAACGAGCTTTCGCTCGTTTCGTAAATGGGGCGGGCAGGGGCGAAGGGGCGGCGCGAGCGCGCACCCAGTGAGCCAAGCCCCGCGCCTGCCTGTTGGGCGCGAGCGCGGCTCCCGATTGGCCGGCCCGCGCGCGCTCGCCCTTAGGCTGAGGCCCTCTTTGGCAGGAGCTTCCCCCTCAGCGGCAGCAGCTTCCCCCTCGCCCCTTTGGTGCTCCGTGCTCCTTCTTCCCCAGGCTGGGCGCCAGGCTTGGGAGCCCAGCCCCGGGAAGGAAGGGAATTTTTAGCCACGGAGCAGCAGAAGGGCGAGGAGGAGGCTGCTGGCGAAGAGGGCCTCAGCGGCGGCAGCTTCCCCCTCGCCCTTCTGCTGCTCCGTGGCTAAAAGTTTCCTTCCTCCCCGGGCTGGGCTCCCAAGCCTGGCGCCCAGCTTGGGGAAGAAGGAGGACGGAGGAGCAAAGGGGCAAGGGGGAAGATGCCGCCGCTGAGGCACCCTTCGCCAGTAGCCTCCTCCTCGCCCTCAGCGGCAGCAGGCTTGGGAGCATTTCCAGAGGGCATTTCCATTTTAAAATATTTTTTTAATATTATTTTAATATTATTCTTAAAAAATACAAAAAATATTCTAAAAATTCGTTAATATTTACAAAATTTCGTAAATACCGAACTTTTTTTTTTGGAAAATTTTGTAATTATTTTAAATATCGAAACAAAAAAACACCCCAATTACAAATCGATTTTAGAAACAATTTTTTTCTTGATCAAACAGGCCTAGTAGCTTGGGCCGGAACTGTTTAGGGCTTTAAAGGCCAACGCCAGCACTTTGAATTCAGCCTGGTAGCAGATCGGTAGCCAGTGGAGTTGGCACAACAGGGGGGTTGTATGCTCCCTGCGCTCCGCTCCTGTTAAAACCATGGCTGCCGAGCGTTGGACTAGTTGGAGCTTCCGAGCAGTCTTCAAAGGCAACCCCACGTAGAGAGCGTTGCAGTAGTCTAAACGGGATGTAACCAGAGCGTGGACTACCGTGGCCAAGTCAGACTTCCCAAGGTACGGGCGCAGCTGGCACACGAGCTTTAGCTGTGCAAATGCTCCGCTGGTCACCGCCGAAACCTGGGGCTCCAGGCTCAGCGATGAGTCCAGGATCACACCCAAGCTGCGAACCTGCGTCTTCAGGGGGAGTGCGACCCCGTCCAGCACAGGCTGTAACCCTATGCCCTGTTTGGCCTTGCGACTGACCAGGAGCACCTCTGTCTTGTCTGGATTCAATTTCAATTTGTTCGCCCTCATCCAGACCGTCACAGTGGCCAAGCACTGGTTCAGGACCAGGACAGCCTCCTTAAAAGCAGGTGGGAAGGAGTGACAGAGTTGGACATCATCCGCGTAGAGATGGCACCGTACCCCGAAACTCAGGATGATCTCCCCAGCGGCTTCATGTAGATGTTAAACAACATGGGAGACAATATTGAGCCCTGAGGAACCCCACACGACAACGGTTGTGGCACCTAACCTTACTGCATGTATATAAACCGTGAATATTTACTAAATTTTAGTCAAATTATATTGCCAATAGTTTATACATGAGAAATATTTATTTAATTAGTCTATGGTTTATGTTTGTGCAGCAAGAAACTATATGAGTAGGCCTAATGCAGTTGAAAAGTCTGAAAGTTTAAATGTCGCTTTAATTGTCACTTTAGTTTCTATCCTGTTTGCTTCTCTTGACTTTTCTTTTGTATTCAAGGAAAGGATTCCCTCTCATAATGCTCCAGCAGGAGTCTGACAGCATTGACGGAGTCCATTGGCCTTGATCTCTTTTTTCCATAGTGCTTTATCGACACACGTGCGAAGCATAACTACAGTAAAAAGAACCATGTAGAATGATGTTTAACGAGACTGTCTCAGTCTTCAACTGACTGACCCTCACCGTTCAAAAGTCTGGCCTTATAGAGGGCTTTCTGGCTTTTGCACACGGCACTGATACTGCGTCATCAAACTTTCTAGGATATTCTAGAATCTTCCATAGTGTAAGTTGCAACATGCATTTTTTCAACCATACGTGATCACGTGATTGCTTATATCATAAAAACTAGAGCCAATATACATTTTTAAATGTCATTTTCGTTTTCAACACCCCAAAATCATATAAGAACAACTATTTTCAGGCCCGAACCTTTTTCTCCATTGAACAGTGTAATCGATATAAATAAAAATGTAATGTTCGTTTGTGGTATTCACAGAACTCAGAAACCACTGGACGAATTGACACCAAATTTGGACAGCATAGACCCAACAACCCAATATATGTCCTTCACTCAAAAAAAAATTGATTTTGTCATTTCGGAGTTGTAGTTGCTGGGATTTATAGTTCACCTACAATCAAAGAGCATTCTGAACCCCACCGACAATAGAATTGGACCAAACTTGGCACACAGTTCCCCCACGACCAACAGAAAATACTGGAAGGGTTTGGTGGGCAGTGTCCTTTGGTTTTGGAGTTGTAGTTCACCTACATCCAGAGATCACTGTGGACTCAAACAATGATGGATCTGGACCATACTTAGCACACAGGGCTCCCATGACCAACAGAAAAAAATTGGAAGGGTTTGGTGGACATTGACCTTGAGTTTGGGAATTATAGTTCACCCACATCCAGAGATCACTGTGGACTCAAACAATGATGGATCTGGACCAAACTCTACACAAATACTCAATATGCCCAAATGTGAACACTGGTGGAGTTTGGGGAAAATAGAATCTTGACATTTGGGAGTTGTAGTTGCTGGGATTTATAGTTCGCCTACAATCACAGAGCATTCTGAACCCCACCAACAATAGAATTGGGCCAAACCTCCCACAAAGAACCCCCATGTGGGCCACAGCAAAGCGTGGCAGGGGACGGCTAGTAATAATAATAATAATAATAATTATTATTATTATTATTATTATTAGTTTCCAATAACCATTGGGATTTCAGTTGGAAAAGACCTTGTAGGCCATCTAGTCCAACCCCATTCTGCCAAGAAGCAGAAAAATCACATTCAAAGTGATAGTGAGTGCTATGATTTATAGTTCACCTACAATCAAAGAGCATTCTGAACCCCAGCAACGATGAAATTGAACCAAACTTGGCACACAGTTCTCCCATGACCAACAGAAAACACTAGAAGGGTTTGGTGGACATTGACCTTGAGTTTGGGAGTTGTAGTTCACCTACATCCAGAGAGCACTGTGGACTCAAACAATGATGGATCTGGACCAAACTTGGCACAGATACACAGTATGCCCAAATTTGAACACTGGTGGAGTTTGGGAAAAACAGACTTTGACATTTGGGAGTTGTAGTTCACCTACAACAGAAAAACAGAAAACACTAGAAGGGTTTGGTGGACATTGACCTTGAGTTTGGGAGTTGTAGTTCACCTACATCCAGAGAGCACTGGGACTCAAACAATGATGGATCTCGACCAAACTTGATACAAATATGAAAACAGATGGAGTTTGGGGGAAATACACCTTGACATTTGGGAGTTGTAGTAACTGGGATTTATAGTTCACCTACAATCAAGCACCATTCTGAACCCCATGAACGAGAGAATTGGGGCAACCTTCCTACACAGAAGCCCAATGACCAACAGAAAATACTTAAGGCCATCGAGGTAAACTCCCTTCACGAGGGCAAGAATACATAATCACAGCCCCCCCTGACAAAGAGCCATCCAGCCATGGATATAGATATATATTAGGCTTGGTTGATCAAGAAAAAAAATGGTTCTAAACCCGTTTTGTATATAGGGGGTGCTGGTGGTTCGATTTTGAAATTATTTCCGAAATTTTATTTAAAAAAAGATCGGAAATACCAGGAAATATGAATCGCTTCCTTTGTTTCATTAATGGAAGGTGCTCCTCCCTCCCTCCAGAACCATTAAAATCTCGCAGTTTCCCTTCCTTCCCTTGCTGAGGGCTTCTCTCACCTTTCCTTCCCTTCCCGGCAAGCTGTCAGTCATGCAAAATGAAGAGGTGGGCGTGGCCAAGCACAGCGCTCCTTGGAGGTCACTGGGGGCGTGGCCTTCAGGAACAGCTGTTCTTAGCTACACCCAGGGGCGGCTCGTCCATTACGCGAAGTAAGCGGTCGCAGAACACTTTTTTTTTGCCAGGGGCGCAGAGGCGCCTCTGTAAATGCCCCTTGACCGCCAATTGAGGAGCGCCCCCTCAGCTCACGACAGCCCTAGCAGTCCGGGGGGAACCTCGGCTTTCTTGCCTCGCTGCCGGGCGATCCTCTTCCCAAAGGGGCCGGGCCCTTGAGCCTTACCTAGCCCCTCTCGTTCCTGCTCCACCCGGCCACCAGGTGCGCGAGCAGAGCCGGCACTCAATCGTTCTCCGCATTTGATCCCTTCCCCATGACCAGCTCCCTTTCCCAATCCCCCGGCGCTCCACCCGCCTCCTCTCCTCTCCCCAATCTGCAAGTGGGCCAAGGGGCGGAGCCGCCACACCTGGTGCACACGCCGGGGTCTTCAGGCACGCCTCCGGACCCAAAGCGGGCCAGGCAAGGGAGCAAGTGCGGCAAGTGTAGTTACTGTGATGTGTAGTTCACCTACAATCAAAGAGCATTCTGAACTCCACCAATGATGGAATTGAACCAAATATAGCACACAGAACTCCTACAATAAACAAAAAATATATATCAATGATTGGTTGGGGGGGGGGGCGCCAAAATACTGTTTGCTTACCGTTGAAAATTACCTAGGGCCGCCTCTGCCTACACCCACCTCCTTCCTCTTTGCATCAGTGGCTTTGCGAGGTGGGCTTTGCGAGGTGGGCATGGCTTGTTGCCAGGGAGGTAGCCACGCCCACCTCGCAAAGCCCACCTCGCAAAACCGCCGATGCAAAGAGGAAGGAGGTGGGGGTGGGTAAGAACAGCTGTTCCTGAAGGCCACGCACCCAGCATTTACGATTCACTGCCGGAAGTCGTAAGGAAGATGGCGGACGCGGCTTCGATATGGCAAAAACAGTTCTGGGTTGACAAAACGCGCCGATATCGCTTCTAAAGGTATTTTATTTACGATTTCATTACGAGATTAGAAATTAACAAGCTGAATCAACCAAGCCTAATATATATATATGATTCACACACAGAGAGAGATATAGTATCATAGATGTGAAAGGGATCCTTAAAGAAGGACAATGATATGTTGCATATTCCAGACACTCTCCACATCAACACTGACAAAGAAACAACAAGAAATACTGTTTACCCACAAGCAGAAAGAAACTGCATATATTAGAAACCAACACTTTCTCATTACTTTATTTTCCAGATCAACAGACTGAGCCACAGCAACGCCTGGCAGGGCATGACTAGTCTATATAAATAAAAATGTAATGTTGGTTTGTGGGATTAACAGAACTCAAAAACCACTGGACAAAATGACACCAAATTTGGCAGCAAAAGACATTCTAATCCGATCTATGTCTTTCAAACAAAAAAAAACCCCATAAAAAATGAAGGGTAAATAAAACTCCCCCAAAAGAAAAATGCCTTACAGAGCATGCACAAAAGCCCCTCTCACCATTGCACGAGAAGAATGAAGCACCAACCATTGTGAGTGAAGAGAAGCCTCGCCATGGAGTCCCTTTCCATGTGTGGGCCCTCCTTCCTTCCTTCCTTCCCTCCCTCCCTCCCTCCCTCCCAGTCTCCTTCCTCTCTTTGTCGGCCCCACCAAACACAGACCTCTCCTCCTTCTTTTCCCCCTGAAGAGGCGGGCGGGTGGCTGCTCCGTGTGGGCGCTGCTTGCCAGGCTTCACCTTCCCTTACCTGGGTGCTGACGAGAAGGGAGCTCTGCAGCCCTCAGCCTTGCTGGGCCCGGCGGGGGCGAGAGGCATTTTTCGAGGTGGGCCTTCCTCACCCACATTGGCCCCTTCTTTCTGCCTCAGCCACAGGGCACATGTTGAGGTAGAACGTATGCCAGTGTAAAATGCGGGCCGGTGTAAGTGCAGAACTTCAAGTAGGGACAAGAAAGTTACTGGTGAGCTCCTTAGTCAAAAGCAGGGGTCCTCAAACTACAGCCCCGCGGGCCACTTCCGGCCTGCCAAGGGCACTTATCCGGCCTGCGGAGGAGGAGCACCCCCTCCCACAGTGCCCCTCCTTTGGCTGGCTCACGCTATCCATCAGGCCCGATGGGCAGCATGAGCCAGCCAAGGGCAGCTGCTCCGCGCAGCCTACTCGCGCATAAAGCACCTCGCGAGTAGGCCGCGCGGAGCAACTGCCCTTGGCTGGCTCACGCTGCCCATCGGGCCTGATGGATAGCGTGAGCCAGCCAAGGGAGGCTGCCCCGGCGCTCCATGCAGTCATGCTGGCCACATGACCTTGGAGGTGTCTACGGACAACGCCGGCTCTTCGACTTAGAAATGCAGATGAGCACCACACCCCAGAGTCAGACACGACTGGACTTCATGTCAGAGGAAAACCTTTGACCAGGAAAATTGTGGAAGATCCAGGGTGGGAGAAAGAACTCTTGTCTGTTGGAGGTAGGTAGGAATGTTTCAATTGGCCACCTTGATTACCATTTCATCGCCTGACAGTCTTTAGGGAGAATCCTTTCTTGAGAGGTGATTAGCTGGCCCTGATTGTTTCTTGTCTGGAGTTCCCCTGATTTTGACATTCCAGATATATAAACCACATTTTCATAGTTTCCAAACAGAGCTTGTTCAGACTAGAAATAGGAAGATTCCCCATTCTCTGCTCCTGGAATTACTGCCTTAAAGAGGACTAGAAAGAACCCCCTCCCTCTAAGGGCCCTTCCACACAGCAAAATAAGAGATGTGCAATGTGCAGAGGAATTTTTTAATTGTTTTTTTTTAAAAAAAAAAAACTATAGTCCGGCTCTCCAATGGTCTGTGGGACAGTGAACTGGCCCCCGGTTTAAAAGGTTTGAGGACCCCTGGTCAAAAGCATCTGTCAAGTAGGAAATTTAGGTACCGCTTATGCGGGGAGGCTAATTTACGACACCATAAAAATCTCCAGCAAGACTGCAAAGAATGAGGAAGTACTTAATCAGTGTCACAAATGGACGGTGAAGCGACAGCTCCCCTGGTGGCCAGAATACTCTCATGAAAAAGCTGGAATGTGAAATAGCTTCTGTGCCTCTGTCTATATATGTTGTGTGTCTATGGCATTGAATGTTTGCCATGTATATGTACATTGTCCCCTGCGGGGTGAGAAGGACGGAATATCAATACTGTAAATAATGTGAACCAATAAATAGAGCTGGTGAAGGGGAAAGGATGTGCCCATTTGCTTATGGAACCTATTTCCTTCCCATCTCCAAAAGAGGTACCCAAATCCCCTTCCAAACCATCCTAGAATTACAGGGACGGCTGCAATACTTTCTGCAAAATTGTACCACAAAATATTGGCAATGGCTAAGACCCATTCCTTTTAGTCGTCACTTACCCATCGAGGGTTGGAATCAAAAGCGCCGGCGGTGGAGCGAGAGGTGGCGGGAACAGCCCTGGAAAGAGAAGCAGAGTTGGGGAAAGACTTGAGAAAGGGCGGCATGACCCCAAAATTCAGAGCTCTGTTATTATAAAATACTTGGGGACAGGCATCCTACTCAGAATTTACAATGTTGTAGGATTTCATAACATTGGGTTATGGGGCTGCTGTGGCACAGCGGGTTAAACCGCTAAGCTGCAGAACTTGCTGACTGGAAGGTTGATGGTTCAAATCTGCGGGGTCGGGGTAAGTTCCCACTGTCAGCCCTAGTTTATGCCAACCTAGGAGTTCAAAAACATGTAAATGTGAGTAGCTCCTTAGCATTTAGGTAGTGTATTACAGCACGAGCTTCGCACTTGGAGAGAAACGGAATGAAGATACTCATCTCTAACCTTCACCACAATGCCACTGGCTTCCCGCTACACAGAAGTGATACCAACTTCCCCCACGAAAATTCCCCGCAAGAGCTATGTGCCTTGTAACCTTACTTTCTTGATAACCCTTGTACAGTGTGAACTTCACACTTGGAGGGAAACGAAATGAGGACGCTCATCTCTAACCAGTTAATGAGCTACTGACAACTGGCATTGCTCGTTTGCTTCCACTGGCTTCCCGCTACACAGCAGTGATACCAACTTCCCCCACGAAAATTCTCCGCAAGAGCTATATGCCTTGTAACCTTACTTTCTGGATAACCCTTGTACAGTGTGAACTTCACACTTGGAGGAAAATGGAATGAGGACATTCATCTCTAACCTTCACCACAATGCCAGTTGATGAGCTACTGACGACTGGCACTGCTAATTTGCTTCCATTAGCTTCCCGCTACACAACAGTGATACCAATTTCCCCAATGAAAATTCCCTGCAAGAGCTATATGCCTTGTAACCTTACTTTCTGGATAACCCTTTTACAGTGTGAACTTCACACTTGGAGGGAAACGGAATGAGGATACTCATCTCTAACCTTCACCACAACGCCAGTTTATAAGCTACTGATGACTGGCACTTCTTGTTTGCTTCCACTGGCTTCCTGCAAACTTCCCCTGAGAAAATTACCCGTGCCTTGTAACCTTACTTTCTGGATAACCCTCATATATATTGTATATTGTATATACTACAACATGATATAATACTATCATATATATAATATTATATAATGATATTATATCATTAGATAATATTATGTAACCTATGGATGTGAGAGCTGGACCGTAGGGAAGGCTGAGCGAAGGAAGAGAGATGCTTTTGAGCTGTGGTGTTGGAGGAAAGTTCTAAGAGTGCCTTGGACTGCGAGAAGATCCACCCAGTCCATCCTCCAGGATATAAAGCCTGACTGCTCACTGGAGGGAAGGATACGAGAGACCAAGTTGAAGTACTTTGGCCACATCATGAGGAGACAGCAAAGCCTAGAGAAGACAATTATGCTGGGGAAAGTGGAAGGCAAAAGGAAGAGGGGCCAACCAAGGGCAAGATGGATGGCATCTTTGAACTGACCTTGAAGGAGCTGGGGGTGGTGATGGCCAACAGGGAGTTCTGGCGTGGGCTGGTCCATGAGGTCACGAAGAGTTGGAGATGACTGAATGAATGAACAACAACAACACGAATAGTATAATATATTAGGAGCCCCCCAGTGGTGCAATGGGTTAAACCACCGAGCTGCTGAACTTGCTGACCCAAAGGTCAGTGGTTTGAAACAGTGGGATGGGAGAGCTCTTGCTGTTAGCCCCAGCTTCTGCCAATCTAGCAGTTTGGAAACATGCAAATGTGAGTAGATGTCAGACTGTAGGATCTATATAGCAATATTAAATATCCACTCACAAGCCGTTTTTGCTTTGAAATTGATATATTGCTTGTATCTTTGCAGCAAAGAAAGACACTACTGACTTTTTCCCACCACCACTTCCTTTTATACACCTTTCCTGCCCATCTCCCCCCCTCTCTCAGTTTCCTTGTTAGAACTTGTTGCTTGGAGGTGTCAATGGACAATGGCGGGTCTTCAGCTTAGAAATGGAATTGAGCACCAACCCCCAGAGTCGAACTTGACTAGACTTTATATTAAGGGGAAAGCTCTACCTTTACTAGGATTTCACACTTGTAGTAGGATCCCCATAACAGTGGAAACCCATATCTATGTTCCTCTCCATTGCCCTTCCCTGCAATTCCATCTCATACCTATAATTTATTGTGACTCCATTTATTTATCTCTGGACATCGTGTGCCCCTGAAAACGGCAGGAAACCAATCAAAGCGACTGAATGGATGTATTCTGAAAGTTTGCTGTTGTTACTCAAAGAAAGTGAAGCACACATACCTGGAATGGGGCCAGCGGGTGGTAAACCTACACAAATCAAGAGGACCAAGTTAGTTAGGAGAACAGCAGAATGCACCATCTTTTGAAAATAGCCCAGTTCATAAAAAGCTTGGGAGTCTGCCTAAAGGGAGCAAAGGTGGGTGTAAGCTTTTGGGATGTGGCCAACAATTTGGCTCACGAGTTTATACCACTTTGACACATCCGTTATACATGCCGTCCCCACATTACGAGCAAGAGAATTTCTGTAGGTTTGCTCTTAAGTGGAATTCGTATGTAAGTCACAACAAGCACACATATCTGTCTACCTCCCTACCTATCTACCTACCTACCTACCTACCTATCTTTCTATCTATCTTTCTGTCTGTCTGTCTGTCTATCTTTCTATCGATCTATCTTTCTATGGATCTATCTTTCTATCTATCTGTCTGTCTATCATCTATCTATCTATCTATCTATCTATCTATCTATCTTTCTGTCTATCTATCTATCTATCTATCTATCTATCTTTCTATGGATCTATCTGTCTGTCTGTCTGTCTGTCTGTCTATCATCTATCTGTCTATCTTTCTGTCTATCTTTCTGTCTATCTATCTATCTATCTATCTATCTATCTTTCTGTCTGTCTGTCTGTCTGTCATCTATCTATATCTTTCTGTCTATCTATCTATCTATCTATCTATCTTTCTATCGATCTATCTTTCTATGGATCTATCTTTCTATCTGTCTGTCTGTCTGTCTATCATCTATCTATCTATCTATCTATCTATCTTTCTGTCTACCTACCTACCGACCTATCTTTCTATTTGTCTATCTTTCTGTCTGTCTGTCTGTCTACCTACCTATCTTTCTATCTGTCTATCTTTCTATCTGTCTATCTTTCTATCTGTCTATCTATCTATCTGTCTATCTATCTATCTATCTATCTATCTATCTATCTATCATGAAGAGTCAGAGACGACTGAACAAATGAACAAAAAATCTATCTATCTTTCTTTCTATCATCTATCTATCTTTCTGTCCATCTGTCTGTCTGTCTGTCTATCTATCTATCTTTTTATCTTTCTATCTGTCTGTCTGTCTATCTATCTGTCTGTCATCTATCTATCTTTCTATCAATCAATCATCTATCTATCTTTCTGTCCGTCTGTCTGTCTTTCTGTCTATCTATCTATCTATCTATCTATCTATCTATCTTTCTGTCTGTCTCTCTATCTATCTATCTTTCTATCATTCTATCTATCATCTATCTATCTATCTATCTATCTATCATCTATCTATATCTTTCTATCTCTCTATCTATCTATCTACTAGGGCTGGGCGGTTTCGTTTCGTTAATTCGTAATTCGTTAAAAATTCGTTATTTTTTTTATAACGAAGCGATAACGAACCATTCTGGAGCAACCTAAAAACGAAACGAATTTTTAAATTCGTTTCGTAAATGCTTCGGATTCATTATGTATTCGTTTTGTTATCGGTTTGAGGTCGTTTCGTTATTATTTCCGCATGTCTGGGGCAAGTTTTATAGTTGTTTTTTGTTTAATTAGTGAAAAAAATTATAATATCACACCAACAGTCAACAACAGAGGGAGAGGGAAGCTTCAGAAGTTTCCCCTGTCCCATTTGGAGGTTTTTTAGCGTATTGCGCGGTCACGTCCGCCATTAACGAATCGATTCGATATTGTTTCGTATTTGTTTCGTTAATGTTTCGTAATTTTTTTTACATTTACGAAATTTCGTAAATATCGAACTTTTTAAAAGAGAAATTTCGGAATTCTTTTAAATATCGAAATGCAAAAACCCCCAAAAAACGAATCGATTTTAGAAACAAATTTTTCCGTTGTTACCCAGGCCTACTATCTACCTTTCTGTCTGTCTATCTATCTATCTATCTGATGGAAAAATTCCTTGCTCCAATGATACATTAATGATTAACATAAACCAATCAATCAGACCATCCTTGGCCGATTTAATTGGCCAAGACGGGCAAGGGTCCAGAGCCGACGTAGTAGCTCTCACTGCCCCAAGGCCACCTCCATGTCCTCAGGATGAACAAGCCGGAAGGAATCCCACAAAACCGGACAAGCAGATGCCTTGGTCACCTCTCTTGGAACTGCAATCAAACGAGTCCAACTCAAGACGTATCTGAGCAACTTTGTCTGCAAAGTGCTGCGCAAATTCGCAGCGCTGAGTTTTCAGGTCGTCGAAGGTTTCCTCCACCTCAGGGGGGTGAAGAAGTTCCCCAACGACCCAAAACAACTCCAAAGATCTATTAGATGCAGACGCTATACGGGCAGTCGTGAAGGTCTCCCTGGCTACCCGTATAGCCGCGGAATAGGCCCTAAGTGAGGCTCTAGCCCGTGTTTAGTCAGATACATCCTGAGATTTCCTCCATTTGCACTCTAGCCTCCTTCTCGTGCACTTCATCACAGCCAACTCCCTGGTGAACCAAGGAGATGGTGTGTCTCTACGCAACGAGAGGGGGCGTTCGGGAGCGATCAAGTCTATCACCCTGGCCATCTCACTATTATAGCAATTGACCAGAGTGTCGACATGATCGCCAGGCTCCATGGCATGAAGAGCCCCAAGATTCCTCAGGAAACCTTCCAGATCCATCAGTCTCCACCAAAGATGGAATTGAACCAAACTTGGCATGCATACTCGATATGTCCAAATTTGAATACTGGTGGTTTTTGTGGGGAATGGGCCTGGACATTTTTGAGATGTAGGCATTGGGATGTATAGTTCATCTGCAATCAATGAGCACTCTGAACTCCATCAAAGATGGAATTGAACCAAACTTGGCATGCATACTCGATATGCCCAAATTTGAATACTGGTGGTTTTTGTGGAGAATAGGCCTGGACATTTTTGAGATGTAGGCATTGGGATGTATAGTTCACCTGCAATCAATGAGCACTCTGAACTCCACCAAAGATAGAATTGGACCAAACTTGGACCAAACTTGGCATGACCAGCAAAATATACTGGAGGTCTTTGGAGAAAATTCACCTTGCTTTGAGGGAGTTGTAGTTCACCTACATCCATTGAGCACTGTGAACCCAAACACTGATGGATATGGACCAAACTTGGCACAAATACCTGATATGCCGAAATTTGATTACTGAAGAAGTGGGGTTTTTTTTGGGGGGGGGGGGTGGAACTGACCCTCCTTTCTGGGAGTTGTAGCTCACCCACAACCAGAAAAACACTGACCTCCATCAGCTGGCTTTTAAGATTTTTTTTTGGAGGGGGGAGATATTTGAAAGCTACATATAGCAGAATCGGTGTCTGCGGGATCTGTGGATACAGAGATCTGTCCTCAGGACAAGAAAATCCTACATCTGAAGACTTATGGAAGGAAAACCAGCGTGAGTGTTGAAGAGAGTTGTAGATTCCAAGAGGTTCTTTTAATGGAGGGTGTCCCATGCTAAGCAGGCACCTACCTGGCGGGTGGAGAGGGGGCGGGACAGAGGACACAGGCGGAGGGGGCGGGTGTAGGAAGTGGGGCGGAGGAGGGCCACCCAGGGGAGGCGGGGGTCTCGCCGGAGGTGCAAAGGCCTGCTGTTGCTGCGGAGGTGGCTGCGGCTGTTGCGATGGCTGCGGAGGAGCCTGGGGTGGTTTGCTCCCGTGGTCCCCGAGTACCTTCAAAAAGACAAGGAAGAAGGTGGGTCTGAGTTGCATTCTAGCCTTGAGATACCTTTTCACCCAGCACCACACCAGAATCCCTCAGTATTATCTATAAAAGTTTAAGAAAAGCATGCACAAAGGGGGGAAAGGACATTTCCCAAAAGGGCTGTAGAGTAGGAAATAAAAAATAGCAGCAATCCCAAAATATCAAAGTATATGAAATCAATAGAGCCAAAATCTCAAGCCTAGATAAGAGGCATGATCTAAGTCAGGGGTCGGGAACCTTCGGCCCTCCAGGTGTGGTGGACTTCAACTCCCACAATTCCTTGAGGCTCGGCATTCGCCCCAAAGGCTTACCTTGGCCCAACGAGGTTTGTTTGGCTCTTTTTCATGGAGGACGGGCAGCAAAGGGGGAGAGACGAGCGTAACGTAGCTGTGCAGATGGCGAGGAAGGATGCGGAGCCCACAGACTGGCCTCGGAGGGAGAGAGCGGGCGGAAACCCCTGCGGGCAACGCGCCTCCTCGCCGCTTCGGCCCTTAGCAACCGCCCCGCATGGACCCCCTCCCTAGCAACGACGCCGGCTGAGTGACGAGGAGGAGGCGCGTTGCCCGCAGGGGTTTCCGCCCGCTCTCTCCCTCCTTCCTCGCCATCTGCACAGCTACGTTACGCTCGTCTCTCCCCCTTTGCTGCCCGTCCTCCATGAAAAAGAGCCAAACAAACCTCGTTGGGCCAAGGTAAGCCTTTGGGGCGAATGCCGAGCCTCAAGGAATTGTGGGAGTTGAAGTCCACCACACCTGGAGGGCCGAAGGTTCCCCATGCCTGATCTAAGTGAAACTTCACAGCTGCAGGTGGAGGAGTCGGCCCCTCCTTCTGGGAGCTCAGTGCCTCTCGGTTCCCAGGGTGACCAGTCCCAGGATAATGAGGTATCCGGCCTTGAAGGTGATGAAGATTTGATTAGGGAAGACCATTTGCAATTAAGGGTATGCCAAAGTGCGCGGCTTGCCAACAAACGAGAAGTGCGAGGTCAACGTAATGCTTTCATGCTAGGGAAACATATTTAACAATCTGATTGAAGGCAATCTTTTGTCAGAACAACTTTGCTTACACCCTGTTAACTTCTCTGGAATTGCCTTGGCTTTTGGGGCAAGCTTTGGCTCTTTGGGACTTTGGTTTTGATCTTGGCTTCTGGGGACTTTGTCAAGCTGCCATGGATTCTTGT
The DNA here is from genome assembly GCF_037176765.1 of Anolis sagrei. NCBI lineage: Eukaryota > Metazoa > Chordata > Lepidosauria > Squamata > Anolidae > Anolis > Anolis sagrei. The sequence continues at coordinate 31,549,422 of NC_090030.1, read as the reverse complement.
TTGACCAATGCTTGTGGATGATACTTCGTGCTATTTGCCTTTGATTCGTGGAGACTCTATCTTTGCATTTAAGACTCTGTTTTGGCTATTAAACTTTTACAACTTTAGAATCATAGAATCAAAGAGTTGGAAGAGACCTCCTGGGCCATCCAGTCCAACCCCATTCTGCCAAGAAGCAGGAATATTGCATTCAAATCACCCCTGACAGATGGCCATCCAGCCTCTGTTTAAAAGCTTCCAAAGAAGGAGCCTCAACCACACTCTGAGGCAGAGAGTTCCACTGCTGAACGGCTCTCACAGTCAGGAAGTTCTTCCTCATGTTCAGATGGAATCTCCTCTCTTGTAGTTTGAAGCCTTTGTTCCATTGCGTCCTAGTCTCCAGGGAAGCAGAAAGGAAGCTTGCTCCCTCCTCCCTGGGGCTTCCTCTCACATATTTATACATGGCTATCATATCTCCTCTCAGCCTTCTCTTCTTCAGGCTAAACATGCCCAGCTCTTTAAGCCGCTCCTCATAGGGCTTGTTCTCCAGACCCTTGATCATTTTAGTCGCCCTCCTCTGGACACATTCCAGCTTGTCAATATCTCTCTTGAATTGTGGTGCCCAGAATTGGACACAATATTCCAGGTAAAGTGGTCTAACCAAAGCGGAATAGAGCGTGGGGAGCATGACTTCCCTAGATCGAGACACTATGCTCCTATTGATGCAGGCCCAAATCCCATTGGCTTTTTTTGCTGCCACATCACATTCCTGGCTCATGTTTAACTTGTTGTCCATGAGGACTCCAAGATCTTTTTCACACGTACTGCTCTCGAGCCAGGCATCATCGTCCCCCATTCTGTATCTTTGCATTTCGTTTTTCCTGCCAAAGTGGAGTATCTTGCATTTGTCCCTGTTGAACTTCATTTTGTTAGTTTTGGCCAATCATCTCTCTAATCTGTCAAGATCGTTTTGAATCCTGCTCCTGTCCTCTGGAGTCTTGGCTCTCCCTCCCAATTTGGTGTCGTCTGCAAACTTGATGATCCTGCCTTCTAACCCTTCATCTAAGTCATGAATGAAGACCATAAGCATAAAAGGAGGACCTTCCTCCAAGGCAAACCCTTCATAGGCAAAAACAGGAAACTTAAATCATGAATTTGAGAGTGAAAACATGAAAGCCATCCTCATGACAACATTATTTCATCTGAGAGGCACAGAGTAAACACCGCTTAATTTAAGCCCGACCATAAAGTCATGCCGAATGCACCTGGGCTTCATAATAATAATAATAATAATAATAATAATAATAATAATAATAACAACTTTATTTTTATACCCCGCCAACCATCTCATCCAAAGGGACTCAGAGTGGCTTACAAGGGACAAGCCCCAAAATTACAATCAAACACAACAGATTAAAAACATCCAAATATAAAAACAATCACAATTGTAAACAACATCAAGCAGTATATGGCTGAGATAAAGAACATGGCTGAGGCACAGGCTCACTGAGTACAATACGTTCTGAAGGGAGCGCAAGGAAAGTGCAACAATCTAGTAGACAGGGGTGGAAATACTGCTGTAGCGAATTTATTCATCTATGCTAAATTTTTGATGTATAGCTCTATGTTGCAATATGGCAGAATTGGCAGAAATAGGGTAGCAACAGTAGAGGCAAGTTTAATTTGCATACGTGCAGCTGATTGGTCGTATGCAGATGAGTGTAGGCGAGGATTTGAAAGGGTCGCTGAGCCAGAATGGCAGTTGGGGGGAAGAGAGCTGAACATTCCAAAGGGGCGGAGTTAAGTTTAAAAATAGGCAGTTAGAGAGTCAGAATAGTCAGTTAAGGATTCCTGTTTGTGAAGGACAGTTAGGAACTTCTGTGAGAGAAAAGCAGTTAGGAAAATGAGGCTTAAGTTTTAAGGAAAATAAAGAAGTGCCAGTGTGTTTTAAGGCAGAATATAGTTCTGTCAAGAGTGCAAGAAAAAGTAACGTATTTGTTGATGTGAAACAGTTGAAGTTTGATAAGAAAAGTTAACTAAGTGAATGAGATCGATTGTAAGACTCAAGACTGTAAGAGAACACACAAATGTAACCATAAGCATTGGAGCCAGAAGCTATAAATAAACTTTGTTACTTTGTTTACTACAAGAGTGTCTCAAGCCTGTAATATAAAAGCCTCAAGGTAAAAGCTCACAAGAAAGCCCCAGCCAATTTAAATGGGGGAAAATACATCAATACAAGGCAGTAAAAAGATTTAAAAGGAAATATTTTTCCCCCACTTCGTCACACATATAAAGACACCTGAAAAAGGACTGAAGTAGTGAAATGTCGTCTCAACTGCCATCAAAATAATAATAATAATAATAAACTTTATTTATACCTTGCTACCATCTCCCCAAGGGACTCGGTGCGGCTTACATGAGACCAAGCCCACATTACATCAATAACAAAGCAATAACAAAACAATCAATGCAATACAATTAATATAAATCACATAGACAAAACAATAACACACAAGCATTAAAAAAAACCAATGGCCGGGCCAAATGTAATAATTTAAAAATTTAAAAAATAACGTTGAGCATGAACAAAGTAGGATATAACTGGTATAGGGTTTTCAAAAAGAGATGAGGGAATGCAGTCCATCCTAAATCAATGGTAAAGTGCATTTAGAGGGCATATTGCTGAGAGTTTTCCTTATTCTGGGAAGGCACACTGGAACAACCACGTTTTCAGGCTCCTCCTCAGAAAAAGTGTTGAGGTAGACAATAAGAGGACTGATATAAAGCGCTGAACTTAAAGTAGGGACAGGAAAATTACTGGTGGACCGCTTAATCAAAAGCCCACCAGAACATTCAGGTTTTTAATTGTCTCCGGAAAGAGGACAAGGTGGGCGCCTGTCTGATCTCCCTAAGGAAGGAGTTCCAGAGCCGGGGGGCCACCACCAAGAAGGCCCTCTCCCTCGTCCCCACCAACCGTGGGTGAGAGAGTAGTGCCTCCCCGGATGATCTCAAGGTACGCACTGGTTCGTAGGGGAAGATGCGATTGTGGAGATAAGCAGGTCCTGAACCTTTTAGGGCGTTATAGGCGATAACCTGCACCTTGAATTGGGACTGGAAACTTATTGGAAGCCAGTGGAGCTGTTTAAATGGGGGGGGGGGGTAGATTGCTCCCTGTAACTAGTTCCCGTGAGTAGTCTTTGGACCAACTGCAGTTTCCGGGCCATCTTCAAGGACTTCTCATGGAATCTCTCAGAATGTCTAATTGGTCTATCTTTCACTCTCTCTGTTCTCAAAACTAATCTTGAATCGGTGTCTAGCTGCTGTGTCGGACTGGATGAGAGCTAACAAATTGAAATTGAATCCAGACAAGACAGAGGTCCTACTGGTCAGTCGGAAGGCCGAACAGGGTATAGGGTTACAGCCTGTGCTGGATGGGGTTACACTCCCCCTGAAGTCGCAGGTTCGCAGCTTGGGAGTGATCCTGGACTCATCGCTGAGCCTGGAACCCCAGGTCTCGGCGGTGGCCGGGAGAGCTTTTGCGCAATTAAAACTTGTGCACCAGTTGCGCCCGTACCTTGGGAAGTCTGATCTGGCCACGGTGGTCCACGCTCTTGTTACATCCCGGATAGACTACTGCAACGCGCTCTACGTGGGGTTACCCTTGAAGACTGTTCGGAAACTCCAACTAGTCCAGCGTGCGGCAGCCAGATTGCTCACCAGAGCGACATACAGGGAGCATACCACCCCCCTGTTGTGCCAGCTCCACTGGCTGCCGGTTCAATTCCGAGCACAATTCAAGGTGCTGGTCTTAACCTACAAAACCCTATACGGTTCTGGTCCAGTGTATCTGTCCGAACGTATCTCCCTCTACGTCCCACCTCAGAGTTTGAGATCATCTGGGGAGGCCCTGCTCTCGACCCCACCACTCTCACAAGTGAGGCTGGTGGGGACGAGAAGCAGAGCCTTCTCAGTGGTGACCCCCCACCTGTGGAATTCACTCCCGGGGGAAATCAGAACAGCACCAACCCTCCTCTCCTTCAGGAGGAGGGTGAAGACATGGCTGTGGAACCAGGCCTTTGGGCAACCAGGCAATTAGACAATGACAACCAAATAAGACAATCAGATGTGTAAGATCGGCAGGATTGTCGAAATGGAACCAAAACAGATCTTTGAGTTAATTGTACACTGATGGGTAGGAGGAAGATCCAGGTTTGTATTGTTTTTACTGATTTTATCATTTTACTGATTTTATTGGATAATGTTGAATTGTGGGAATTTGTACTGTTATATTTTTTGTGATGATTGTTTGTGTAGCAGGCGTCTAAGTGCGCCTTGCAGCTGTAAGCCGCCCTGGGTCCCCTTCGGGGTGAGAAGGGCGGGGTACAAGAACCCCAAATAAATAAATAAATAAATAATCTGGCTTCTCTTGAAAATTCCCTATTGGACAAAGGCCATTTCACAAAGGAACTGACATCTTCACTTTCTTTTGCCTGGGAATGAGTCCAGGAATCCCAAACAACGGCCTCCTTGGCCTGCAATTCTCTCTGCTCACTAGCAGACTTTTCACTTTGAGACCCATCAATTCCCTCATCCTCTGAAACATCAAAAAAAATCCCCTGCCGGCTGTTAGGAATTGTGGGAGTTGAAGTCCAAAACACCTGGAGGGAGGGCCAGTTGGTCCATGCCTGTTTTAGTCCTCTAAACAGCAGCATCTGGCCATTCTGGGACTGGCATAGCTGTTCAAAGTGATTCGATCCCAGCTCTACCTGAATGGGGTTCTCCTCAGAGGCATGCTTGTCACGCCGCCTGCCTTCCACCCGCCGGATGGTGCCTGCTTGACCGCCAATGACATCGATGGTCCCTCCCAGCTTCCTGGTTGGAAAAGGGAGACAACACTCAATATGGAATACGGGAGATAGTGAATAATGGAGTTCTGGGAGACCTGGGTTCGAATTCCTGTTCAGCCATGCAAGGCTTTGGGCAAGTCACACTCTCTCAGCCACAGAGCGAGGCGAGGGCAAACTTGCTCCATGATCATTTCTATCAGTGTAATGTCAATATATATTGTACAAGTTTAAAATCTCTCTCCATGGTGCTAGCTGTGAAAGAGTTAAGTTGTGGAGCATTATGCGTGGAACAGACAAGGAAGTTGTTGCAATAGACTAGGAGGCTGGACACTGAATTAAGGAGCTGATAACAGTGGAGTATAAATACCGCAGACGCCATATTTTTTTTTCTCTTGGCTCTTCTCCCTTGCATCTGATTGTGCCAACGAGTAAGTGTCCTTGCAATGAATGAAATGTAAATCAAGATAAGAGCCGCTACCGAAGTAGAAACAACTGTCTGAAGTCATCTAATTGCATGATAAGAAGCAAGTTGCCCAGCAAATTGCACTGATAATTTCCCCTTCGGATGGCCGTAAGTCTGACTTAAAGGCACACAACCCCATCGGTGTGTGATTGGGATTGGACTTGGGATGCATCTACACTGTAGAGTTATGGTGATTTGTTTGTTTGTTTGTTTGTTTGTTTACTCCATTTATATACCACTTTTCTCAGCCCTCGGGCGACTCAAAGCGGTTTCCAGTGGCAAAATTCAATGCCTGGACATCATAAAACAGGTTAAAACAATTAAAATCCATAGCATCAATATACAAACATTACAAAGCCAATACTACATGACTCATGGAGTCTCTTAGTTAAAATCAAAATCCAATCTCGTCATCCAGTCATTTCACGTTCCAATATTTGTTACACTGCCTTTTCGAATGCCTGCTCGAATAGCCAGGTATTAACCTTCCTAAGAAATGCTAACAGAGAAGGGGGCCGAACTAATATCTCTGGGAAGGGCGTTCCATACCTGAGGGGCCACCACTGAGAAGGCCCTGTCTCTCGTCCCCGCCAAACGTATTTGTGACGCAGGTGGGATTGAGAGCAGGTCCTCCCCAGTTTGGCACCACTTTTCCTGCCGTGGACTGCTGGAAGTTATAGTTTCACAAGGCCTTGAGCCTCCTCTGCCAAAGAGGTCTGAGCCCTTGCCAAACTGAGCCAAGTGGTGTCAAATTGCATTCATTCTACAGCCTGAATGCACTACTGGAGGGGTTTGCGGGGACTGACTCATCGCTGTGGGAGTTGTAGTTTACTCTACAGCCAGAGTGCACACAGAACTCCACCAATGAGGCCTCTAGAGCCTCTAGAGCCAACTTGCCCAATGTAACAAACTGTATGGAGTTTTTGGGGGTTAACCTGGCATGATGTGAGTTGTAGTTCACCCACAACCTTATGGATTTTGTAAAATTAAGAAATTGACTTTTTCAAGTAACACAGGCAATGCCAGGACATCATAACACCAAGCTACTAGAGTGTTCCCTCACTTATCGCGGGGGTTCCGTTCCAGGACCACCCGTGATAAGTGAAAATCCGCTAAGTAGGGACGCCATATTAATTTTGCGCATGTAAAATTAATATGTAAAATTGTAATGCAAGTTTTGTTTTTTGGCTTTTTAAGTCCCTTCTGCTGTGCTTTTCAGTGTTTTTATGAGTGATGGTCACTCGTTGGCCTGATAGGTGTATTGTGTTCAAATTTGGTGTCAATTCGCCCAGTGGTTTTTGAGTTATGTTAATCCCACAAACAAACATTACATTTACATTTATATTTACTAGCCGTCCCCTGCCACACGTTGCTGTGGCCCACATGGGGGTTCTGTGTGGGAAGTTTGGCCCAATTCTATCGTTGGTGGGGTTCAGAATGCTCTGATTGTAGGTGAACTATAAATCCCAGCAACTACAACTCCCAAATGTCAAGATTCTATTTTCCCCAAACTCCACAAGTGTTCACATTTGGGCATATTGAGTATTCATGTAGAGCTTGGTCCAGATCCATCATTGTTTGAGTCCACAGTGATCTCTGGGTGTAGGTGAACTACAACTTCAAAATTAAAGGACACTGCCCACCAAACCCTTCCAGTATTTTCTGTTGGTTGTGGGAGAACTGTGTCCCAAGATTGGTTCAATTCCATCGTTGGTGGGGTTCAGAATGTTCTTTGATAGTAGGTGAACTATAAATCCCAGCAACTCCAACTCCCAAATGACAAAATCAATTTTTTTTGCGTGAAGGACATATATTGGGTTGTTAGGTGTCTTGTGTCCAAATTTGGTGTCAATTTGTCCAGTGGTTTTGGAGTTCTGTTAATTCCACAAACGAACATTACATAATAATAAAAGTGAATGTTTGTATGTATGTATGTATGCGGAGGGCGGACGCAGGGAGATGTATGTGGCAGCATTCTGATTGGCTGCCAATTTCACAGACTGCTGAAACCATCTCAGGTGACGGTCCTGGAACATACTTGGCCCAAATAACCCCCATAACCCCCTTTACGTCCTGGTGAGGTTTGGGGGAAGACGGACAATGGATGATGGGATTTGTAGTACTTTCAAACCCTTCGGTTCCCACATACTACTGCGGCCCCCAACACAGACCGATAAAGACCAAACTTAGCACACAGAGCCCCCATCTACATCCTACTGCAGTTTGGAGGTGGACAATGGATGATGGGACTTGAGGTACCTCCACTCACTTCCCAAGACCGCTGCAACCTTCATCCAATGACTGTTCAAGACCAAACTTGGTACAAATAACCCCCATGACCCTCTTTACGTCCAGGTGAGGTTTGGGGGAGGACAGCCAATGGATGATGGGATTTGTAGTACTTTCAAACCCTTCAGTTCCCACAGAACACTGTGGCCCCCAACAAAGACTGATAAAGACCAAACTTGGCGCACAGAGCCCCCATGACCCACTCTACATCCTACTGCAGTTTGGAGGAGGGTGGACAATGGATGATGGGACTTGAAGTACCTCCACTCACTTCCCAAGACCGCTGCAACCTTCATCCAATGACTGTTCAAGACCAAACTTGGTACAAATAACCCCCATGACCCCCTTTACGTCCAGGTGAGGTTTGGGGGAGGACAGTCAATGGATGATGGGATTTGTAGTACTTTCAAACCCTTCGGTTCCCACAGAACACTGTGACCCCCAACAAAGACTGATAAAGACCAAACTTGGCGCACAGAGCCCCCATGACCCACTCTACATCCTGGTGCTATTTGGAGGAGGATGGACCATGTACGATGGGACTCGCAGTACCTTCACTAACTTCCTGAGGCCACTGCGAGCCACATAAATAACTGATAAAGACCAACCCTGGCACACAATGCTGTTCTGAAATAACTCGGGCAGCTCCGGGTCCCCAAGCTAGTATATATATAAAATGAAGTCCCGGGTCGGCGTGAGCACCTGACTGTCATTACCTGTTTGGCGGAGGTCCGGCCTTGATCCGCCCACCGACCAGAGCTACAAAATCCGTCTTGAAATCCATTTTGATGATATTGTTCTCCGGCTCTTTTTCGGTATTCCCAGTCCTTCCTTGCTGGACCTAAGCAAAGGCGCAAAGAAGAAAGAAGAAGAGAAACGGACGGGTTGATCACAACCACCGAATGGTTCTAACCACGAAAGCCTTCAACGACACAACAATCCAATTCTTCACAGAATCCTAAATTCAGAAAATGTACACCTGGGAAACACTAATTACGTTATATATTACGATTATTATAGGGTTGACATTGCACCGGACTTGGTTGCACGACCCCGCGTTTTGCCGTTGTCTCTTTCGGGAGCCGTTCCCGCTCCTCCGCTGCTCACCGTGATCTTATTCTCGGCCACGCTGACCGGAGGGGAGGACTCCAAGCCCAGCTGGAGCCGGCGCTGCTTCTCGCAATAGGCCTTCCAGGTCTCCTCGTTGAACCCGTAGTTGAAATAATCCGAAAGGTCAGCGCCTGCGGAAGGACACACAAAACAGAGCGGCTGCAGAAGACCGAAGAATGAAGAAGAAAGGGATTCAAGTCGGGACAGTGGCCAGAATGAGACGAAGCAGGATGTTACTTACTTACTTACTTAGGCGATCCCTCGTTGGACGAGTAAGATGGTCTTCCATTATGGATTTCCCTGTGGGTCCGTATGTGGCTGTGGAACCCTATTCTTGCTCTGCATCTTCTTCCGCAGTCAGGGCATTGGTTTCCAGGTGGAAGGCGGTCCCGGTCGGGGTTGGCTTGACGCGCTTTCCTCCTGGCACGTTTCTCTCTTTCACCCTCCACTCGTGCCTCCTCAAATTCTGCAGCACTGCTGGTCACAGCTGTCCTCCAGCTGGAGCGCTCAAGGGCCAGGGCTTCCCAGTTCTCAGTGTCTATGCCAGAGTTTTTAATGTTGGCTTTGAGCCCATCTTTAAAACTCTTTTCCTGCCCAACAACATTCCGTTTTCCGTTCTTAAGTTCGGAGTAGAGCAACTGCTTTGGGAGACGGTGGTCAGGCATCCGGACAACGTGGCCGGCCCAGCGGAGTTGATGGCGGAGGACCATCGCTTCAATGCTGGTGGTCTTTGCTTCTTCCAGCACACTGACGTTTGTCCGCTTGTCTTCCCAAGAGATTTGCAGGATTTTCCGGAGGCAGCGCTGATGGAAACGTTCCAGGAGCTGCATGTGACGTCTGTAGACAGTCCACGTTTCGCAGGCATAGAGCAGGGTTGGGAGGACAATAGCTTTATAGACAAGCACCTTGGTATCCCTACGGATGTCCCGGTCCTCAAACACTCTCTGCTTCATTCTGGAAAATGCTGCACTTGCAGAGCTCAGGCGGTGTTGTATTTCAGCGTCGATGTTGACTTTGGTGGAGAGGTGGCTGCCAAGGTAGTGGAAATGGTCCACATTTTCTAATGTTACGCCATTAAGCTGTATTTCTGGCATTGGAGAGGGATGGTCTGGTGACTGCTGGAACAGCACCTTGGTTTTCTCAATGTTCAGTGACAGGCCGAGCTTCTCATATGCTTCTGTGAAGGTGTTTAGAGTGGCTTGTAGATCTTCTTCAAGGGATGGCATCCCTTTGGTCTGCAGGGAAAGGCTTTCTTTTGTCTACTTCCTCTTATCCTAAAGCAGTGGTTCCCAACCATTGGTCTGTTCACCACCAGTGGTCCACAAGAAACAGAAAACTGGTCCATGGGAGGTATCTATGGGCCAGGCTTTAGCACAGCTGGTAAATCACCAGCAATGATAAGATCTACCAACCGAAAGGTTGCCAGTGCGAAGGCCCGGGTCAGCGTCAGCACACAACTGTCAGCCCAGCTCACTGTTTACCTAAGCAGTTTGAAAACAGCTTAGAGCTGTAAGTAGATAAATTACTGTATATACTCGAGTATAAGCCTAGTTTTTCAGCCTCTTTTTGAGGCTGAAAAAGCTCCCCGCGGCTTATACTCGAGTCAAGGTTATTTATTATTTTACTCCGTTATTAGTATTATTTTTATTTCATGTATTATTTTACTCTCTTTATTATTATTATATTTACAGTATTTTACCCTATTATTATTACATTTATTATTTTACACTATGTATGATTATTATTTCATTTATTATTTTACTCTCTTAATTATTACAATATTTTACCCTATTATTATTATTATTATTATTACATTTATTATTTTACACTATTTATGATTATTATTACATTTATTATCCTACTGTATTATTATTGCATTTATTATTTTACTCTCTTTATTATTATTGCATTTACAGTATTTTATCCTATTATTATTATTACATTTATTATTTTACACTATTTATGATTATTATTAATTTATTATTTTACTCTATTATTATTGCATTTATTATTTTACTCTATTATTAGTATTATTTTTATTTCATGTATTATTTTACTCTCTTTATTATTATTACATTTACAGTATTTTACCCTATTATTATTATTCCATGTATTATTTTACACTATTTATGTTTATTATTACATTTATTAATTAATTATTTATTATTGCATTTATTATTTTACTCCATTATTAGTATTATTTTTATTTCATGTATTATTTTACTCTATTACTATTACATTTACAGTATTTTACCCTATTATTATTATTATATTTATTATTTTACACTTTTTATGATAATTACATTTATTATTATTTATTATTGCATTTATTATTTTACTCTATTATTAGTATTATTTTTATTTCATGTATTATTTTACTCTCTTTATTATTATTACATTTACAGTATTTTACCCTATTATTATTACATTTATTATTTTACTCTATTATTAATATTATTTTATTTCATGTATTATTTTACTCTCTTTATTATTATTACATTTACAGTATTTTACCCTATTATTATTATTATTACATTTATTATTTTACACTATTTATGATTATTATTACATTATTTTACTTTACTATTATTGAATTTATTATTTTACTCTATTATTACATTTATTATTCTACTCTATTATTACTGTTATTATTGCATTTCCATTATTTTACTTTATTATTATTATTATATTTATTTTTTACTCTTTTTATTATTGTTGGAAGGATACGTAAGTACATTTACAGTGAAGATATGTAATGACTTAATCAGAGTTGGGCAGTCTTATCTCAAAATACAGTTTTATGTAAATATTAAAAAACATTTCACCTCCTGATGCGTCAATTAATGTAATTTTATTGGTATCTATTTTTATTTTGAAATTGACCCGTAAATGCTGCATTTTCCCACCCTCGGCTTATACTCGAGTCAATACATTTTCCCAGTTTTTTGCGGTAAAATTAGGTGCCTCGGCTTATATTCGGGTCGGCTTATACTCCAGTATATACGGTACGTACCGCTAAAAAGCAGAGGAGGTATTTTACGATCTGGAACAAACTTGGCATGAATACTCAATATGCCCAAATGTGAACACTGGTGGAGTTTGCAGACAATAGTCCTTGTCATTTGGGAGTTGTCATTGCTGGGATTTATAGTTTACTTACAATCAAAGAGAATTCTGAACCCCACCAAAGATAGAAAAAGATCCGAAAGGAGGAAATCCTGAAGGGTCTTCGTCATAGAGGATGAAGTGACAGCACCCCCCTGTGGCTGGATTCGAGCACTACCTCCAAGGCGTCAAAAAGCTGGATGTCAGTCAACACAACATACCTCCTTTCTTTTCTGTCTCTGTCCTTTCTATCCCAAATAGCATCGAATATTTGCCGTACATGTATACTGTTATCTGCCCCGAGTCCCGTTGGGGAGATAGGGCGGAATATAAATAAAGTGCTATTATTATTATTTGTGCTGCCATGCGCTGGGCCTGTAATAATTGATTTTTTAAATAGGACGAGCTCTTTGTGCCCAGCTGTTGGAGTTCAGCCTGTGTGTGAACCTGAACCTGATTCTCTGATTGTATTTCCTGATGCCAATGTGAATTCTGAGGCCAATTTAGATGATGATGATTTGAGTAGTGAAAATCCTACAGCCTTGAAAAGTGAAAGTCAAGATGTGAATTCTGAGGCCAATTTAGATGATGATGGTTTGAGTAGTGAAAAGCCTACAGCCTTGGAAAGTGAAAGTCAAGATTCCCATGAGAACATGCATTTTGAGTCGAGAGGAGACATTTCACTCCCTTTCCTCCCAGTCCTAGTTCTCCAGAGAATATGACACCTGGTCTGCCTAATGAGGATAGGCGGGGGCAGATTTGGCAGAGCTGGGGGGAAGCACAAAGTTTACATAGGTCAGCTAGATTAAGAGAAACACAAAGTCTTCAGGTGTGTCTCGCAATAGATTTCTCGGCCTTAAGTATGCCTGGCCTGAATGCAGCTTCAGACCAAGCATCGTTCCAGATTCATGTGCAAGCTTTTGCAAGTCTCCTGATTCAAGCGGCCTTGTTCCTCAGAGGTTTTCTAGTTGTTCCAAGTACGGTTAGTGGATTGCTAACAGGTTCCAGGATTCAGCAGTTTTGCTGATCTTGTTTATGGACATTTCTTGTTGCTGATTTTTACTGTGACTTTTTTCCTTTGCATATTACCTCTATTTTGTATTCATCTTTCATCAATAAAAAAGGATTGTTTTCCTGAAGTCAAATGTGGTGGATTGTTGTCTGAGGGTCCAGTTTCCTGCTCTGGGTTGCAACACCAGCGGGGAGCCGGGGTGCCACGGGTGAGAGGCCTTCAAGGATTTTCCCATACACAGTCTTTAAAAGGCTTGAAATGTTTAACAAAGTTCTTTATTATTGCTTAGGTCTTCATTAAAACACCTTGGATCTTCAACAGATTAAACAAATGCTTCTTAACTTGCCCCAAAATGGGCAGGCGCCTTGCTTGCAGAACTATTTCTTTCCTTAACAAGGAAAACCCTTTTTTAACCCCTCCCAGGCAATCTACTGTCTAAGCTTTGCTGACACCAAATTGGGAGGGAGAGCCAATACTCCAGAGGACAGGAGCAGGATTCAAAGCGATCTTGACAGATTAGAGAGATGAATGACCAAAACTAACAAAATAAAGTTCAACAGGGACAAATGCGAGATACTCCACTTTGGCAGGAAAAACGAAATGCAAAGATACAAAATGGGGGACAATGCCTGGCTCAAGAGCAGGACGTGTGAAAAAGAACTTGGGGTCCTCGTGAACAACAAGTTAAACATGAGCCAACAATGTGATGTGGCGGCAAAAAAAGCCAATGGGATGTTGGCCTGCATCAATAGGAGCATAGTGTCTAGATCTAAGGAAGACATGCTCCCCATGCTCTATTCCACTTTGGTTAGACCACTTTACCTGGAATATTGTGTCCAATTCTGGGCACCACAATTCAAGAGAGATATTGACAAGCTGGAATGTGTCCAGAGGAGAGCGACTAAAATGATCAAGGGTCTGGAGAACAAGCCCTATGAAGAGCGGCTTAAGGAGCTACGCATGTTTAGCCTGAAGAAGAGAAGACTGAGAGGAGACATGATGATAGCCATGTATAAATATGTGAGAGGAAGCCACAGGGAGGAGGAGGGAGCAAGCTGGTTTTCTGCTTCCTTGGAAACTAGGATGCGGAACAATGGCTTCAAACTACAAGGGAGGAGATTCCATCTGAACATGAGGAAGAACTTCCTGACTGTGAGGGCCGTTCAGCAGTGGAACTCTCTGCCCCGGAGTGTGGTGGAGGCTCCTTCTTTGGAAGCTTTGAAACAGATGGCCATCTGTCAGGGGTGATTTGAATGCAATATTCCTGCTTCTTGGCAGAATGGGGTTGGACTGGATGGCCCAGGAGGTCTCTTCCAACTCTTTGATTCTATGATTCTATGTGGGTTCTACTACCGGTTCCAATCTGCATCTTGGGTCCCGAGTAGACTACCAGTCAATGCTATGTAGATTCTCCAGCTGGAGTTCTTTGGGTCTGCAAAACTGTTTTCTTCCGAAACTTTAGGACTGTTTCCCTCAGATGCTGTAAAGCTGCGAGGCTGTAAGCTCCCAGCCAGAGATTTGGGACTGTTTTTCCCCGGAATTTCTGCCCCGGATGCTGTAGGAAATGAAACTTTTCTACCGATGGAGCTAATCCACATCCTGTAGTTTAGCTCTCCACTCTAAGACTGAACTAAAAATGGCTCCCTCTCTTCCCATGGCCCTGGCGAAATGGGTGGAACCAAAACTTAACAATGATAGACAGGTGGCTAGCCCTATGATTGCAAACCAAGGGAAGCCACCTTGTTGCAAATGCATGGAACCTAGGAATATATGCAAACACTCAATAGAAAGAAAATGAAGCTGAAGCTCCTGGTACAGCTGTACCAGCATCATATTATTATTATTATTATTATTATTATTATTATTTCATAGAAAACATGTGTTGATACAGTATGGCTGTTGTCATGCATCATGCTCCGAAGTTGATAGTGGTTGTTGGTGTCAGGCCTAGCAGTAGGTGATGGAAGGGATTAATGTGAGTTCTAGTTCTAAAGGGCAGAATAATCTGTAAGGGTGGAGGCATGCAAGGCATAGGATGCAGCTGGGTTTAACTGGGGGTCCTAAGACCATCAGAAATATGTTTTCCGGTGGTCTTTGGCGACCCCTCTGAAACCCCCTCATAACCCCCTTCCCAGGGGTCCTGACCCCTAGGTTGAGAAACGCTGGGTTTCAAACCCACAAATCCCAATTAAAAATCCCATTTCAATATACTAAAATTATCACGGGGTGCCATGCTCTGACCTACAAGAAGCACTGCTTGAATACTAAGCAAAAAGTGGGCGCTAGAAACAATATCATACGAAAGCTGACTGGCACAACCTGGGGATCACAACCAGACACAGTGAAGACATCTGCCCTTGCGCTTTGCTACTCTGCTGCTGAGTATGCATGCCCAGTGTGGAACACATCTCACCATGCTAAAACAGTGGATGTGGACCTCTTAAAGAGACATGCCGCATTATCACGGGGTGTCTGCACCCGACACCACTGGAGAAATGACACTGCTTAGCTGGTATTGTACCACCTGACATTTGCCGGGAAGTGGCAGCCAATAGTGAAAGGACCAAGGCAGAGACATCCCCGGCTCATCCCCTGTTTGGGTATCAGCCAGCACGTCCACGACTTAAATCAAGACATAGTTTTCTAAGATCTACAGTAGGGGTCCTCAAACTATGGCCCGCGGGCCACTTCCAGCCCATCAAGGGCACTTATACGGCCTGCAGAGGATGAGCACCCCTGCCCCCCCCCCCACATAGTGCCCCTTCCTTGGCTGGCTCACGCTATCCGTCAGGCCAAATGAGCAGCATGAGCCAGCCAAGGTCGGCTGCCCCACATGGCCTACTCTCGCATAAAGCACCTCACGAGATGCTTTACACGAGAGTAGGTCGCGCGGTGCTGCTCCTCCCTTGGCAGGCTCATGCTGCCCATTGGGCCCGATGGGCAGCGTGAGCCAGCCAAGGGAGGCTGCCCCAGCGCTCCATGCAGTCATGCCGGCCACATGACCTTGGAGGTGTCTATGGACAACGCCGGCTCTTCGACTTAGAAATGCAGATGAGCATCACACCCCAGAGTCAGACACGACTGGATTTCATGTCAGAGAAAAACCTTTAACTAGGAAAATTGTGGAAGATGCAGGGTGGGAGAAAGAACTCTTGTCTGTTGGAGGTAGGTAGGAATGTTTCAATTGGCCACCTTGATTACCATTTCATAGCCTGACAGTTTTTAGGGAGAATCCTTTGTGGAGAGGTGATTAGCTGGCCCTGATAGTTTCTTGTCTGGAGTTTGAATGCAATATTCCTGCTTCTTGGCAGAATGGGGTTGGACTGGATGGCCCATGAGGTCTCTTCCAACTCTTTGATGCTATGATTCCCCTGTGTTTGAGTGTTGTTCTTTATTTACAGTTATAATTTTAGAGTTTTTTTTAAATACTGGTAGCCAGATTTTGTTCAGACTAGAAGTAGGAAGATTTCCCATTCTCTGCTCCTGGAATTACTGCCTAAAGAGGGCGAGAAAGAACCCTTCCACACAGCAAAATAAGATATGTGCAATGTGCAGAGGAATTTTTTAATTGATTTTTTCTTTAAAAAACTATAGTCCGGCCCTCCAATGGTCTGAGAAACAGTGAACTGGCCCCCGGCTTAAAAAGTTTGAGGACCCCTGATCTACAGAGACACTTGCTGGAACACCCCAGCAAGCGAGAGTCCAAAAGAGGCAGGCTCAAATCCAGAACCTCAATCAATGGCTGATTCATTTGAGACTCCCTTCTGTGCACACAGAAAACTGAGTGACTTGGAAGGCACTGAACAGACTGCGCTCTGGCACCACGAGATGCAGAGCCAACCTTCAGAAATGGGGCCACAAAGTGGAATCCTCGACATGCGAGTGCGGAGAAGAGCTAACTATGCAACCTGATGCAATGCAACCCAATGGAGGACCTTCTCATAGTAACACCAGAGGCACTCCAAGTGGCCAGAGACTGATCAAAGGACATTTAGTCAACTACCAAGCTTGCAAACTTTGTGTTTTCTTTGTTTGCTTCTTTGCTTGTTTGTTAAAAAATGCAATGCAACTGACATGATACATAAATAAATAGCAACTCCACCTTGTAATATGAGATGGCTACTCGACCCCCCAACACGGCCTCCCTCTGACCTCCCGCTCCGCAGGGATATAAGGCAGAACCCCAAAAATAAAGAGAGGAAATCTCCTGATAATATTTACCACAAGAAACTTTGAGGCCCCACCTGGTTTCCTCCACGGTTTGTCTTCAAAGGACTCTAAATCCGCTTCGATGGCAGGCAAGCCGTTGATGTTCCCCGCAGCCTCCAAATCAATGCCTTTGGGCTGGGACTTGGCTACGGAAAAACGGAAAAGAGGACCATGCATCAAAACACTGCATTTGGTGAGTAAATTATCATCCTTTTCGATGTCTCTCCCTGGGATTGACTCGTTGCTCGGTGACTTCGGGCACATCTACACTGTGGAATGCCAACAGTTGACCAAACAGGCACAGAGAAGAGATGTAGTAGTCATGGGCGATTTCAACTATCAGAATGCTCTTTGATTGGAGGTAAAGTATACATCCCAGCAACTACAACTCCCAAATGACAAAATCAATTCCCCCCAACCCCACCAGTATTCAAATTTGGGCATATTGGGTATTTGTGAGTAGGCGGAGTAGCCTTATATGTCAAAAACTGTTACACTGCAGAAGAGATGCAAGACAGCAATCCGGGAAACCAGCTTGAAAGCATCTGGATAAGAATCAAGGGAACTGGGACTCAAAAAGATCTCGTTGTGTCTACTACAGACCTCCAAGCCAGGAGGAAGAACTTGATGAAGTCTTCTGCCAACAGTTGACCAAACAGGCACAGAGAAGAGATGTAGTCCCGATATTTGCTGGAAAACAAACTCGGCCAAGAGTACAAAGTCCAACAAATTCCTCGCTTGCCTTGCAGACAATTTCATGGTCCAGAAGGTAGAAGAGGCAACAAGGGGATTGGCTACTCTTCATCTCATCCTAACAAATACTGTGAACCACTGCCTCCTCCTGAGAAAAATGTATAATATCACAAAGGACAACCACCTCACCTGTCTCATAGGAAACCTGCTACAAAACAGGAGCTTTTTTGTTGAGTTCCAGGGCCAGAGAAGCAGGTGGCGGAAACAGAAGAATGGCCTGCCTCAGGGGAGCGTGCTTGCTCCATCCATGTTCAACATCTACACAAATGACCAGCCACTGCCAGAAGGGACAGAGAGTTCCATCTATGCTGATGATCGTGCCATCACCACTCAAGCAGGGAGCTTTGAGATGGTTGAACATGAGCTTTGAGATGGCTGTCACTCCTTCCCACCTGCTACTAAGGAGGCTGTCGAGGTCCTGAACCGGTGCCTGGCCGCTGTAATGGACTGGATGAGGGCAAACAAACTGAAACTAAATCCAGACAAGACAGAGGTACTCCTGGTCAGTCGCAAGGCCAAGCAGGGTATAGGGTTACAGCCTGTGCTGGATGGGGTCGCACTCCCCTTGAAGGCGCAGGTTCGCAGCTTGGGTGTGATCCTGGATTCATCGTTGAGCCTGGATCCCCAGGTTTCAGCGGTGACCAGGGGAGCATTTGCACAGCTTAGGCTCGTGCGCCAGCTGCGCCCGTACCTTGGGAAGTCTGACTTGGCCGCGGTGGTACACGCTCTGGTCACATCCCGCCTTGACTACTGCAACGCTCTCTACGTGGGGCTGCCCTTGAAGACGGCCCGGAAGCTTCAGGTAGTCCAGCGCGCGGCAGCCATGTTACTAACAGGAGCAGGACGCAGGGAGCATACAACGCCCTTGTTGTTCCAGCTCCACTGGCTGCCGATCTGCTACCGGGCCCAATTTAAGGTGCTGGTGTTATCCTACAAAGCCCTAAACGGTTCCGGCCCAAAATACCTTGCGGACCGCATCTCAGCCTATGAGCCCACGAGGACCTTGAGATCGTCTGGGGAGGCCCTTCTCTCGATCCCGCCTGCCTCACAAGCACGCCTGGCGGGGACGAGGGATAGGGCCTTCTCAGTGGTGGCCCCCCGGCTGTGGAACACCCTCCCTATCGACATCAGACAGGCGCCCTCCCTTATGTCCTTCCGGAGGAGCCTGAAGACATGGCTATTCGAGAAGGCATTTAACTAAATGCTACAGTAACTGGAAATGACAACTGGAACGGAATATGGACTACGAGATTGGTTATGATTCTATGATAAGACGAAGCGGATTATTTTAGTGTAATTAGATGATAGTGTATTAATATTAGTGATATGTTGTTTTTTGTCGTTGTAGTTTATGGTGAAATATGTTTTTTATATGTTGTACACCGCCGCGAGTCGCCCTAGGGCTGAGAGCGGCGGTTAACAAATGCAGCAAATAAATAAATAAATGAACAGAAGCTCTCCGAAACTCTAGGTGCTCTTACTGCGTATTACAGGGAAAACCAACTGATCCCTAATCCATCTAAAACACAGACATGCGCCTTTCACCTTAAGAACAGACAAGCATCCCGAGCTCTGAGGATTATTACCTGGGAAGGAATCCCACTGGAGCATTGCAGCGCACCCAAATCCCCTGGAGTCACTCTGGACCGTGCTCTGACCTACAAGAAGCACTGCCTGAACATCAAGCAAAAAGTGGGCGCTAGAAACAATAGCATATGAAAGCTGACTGGCATAACCTGGGGATCACAACCAGACACAGTGAAGACATCTGTCCTTCCGCTGTGCTACTCTGCTGCTGAGTACGCATGCCCAGTGTGGAACACATCTCACCACGCTAAAACAGTGGATGTGGCTCTTAATGAGACATGCCGCATTATCACAGGGTGTCTGCGCCCTACACCACTGGAGAAATTACACTGCCTGGCTGGTATTGCACCACCTGACATCCGCCGGGAAGTAGCAGCCAATAGTGAAAGGACCAAGGCAGAGACATCTCCAGCTCATCCCTTGTTTGGGTATCAGCCAGCACGTCCACGACTCAAATCAAGAAATAGTTTTCTTAGATCTATAGAGACACTCACTGGAACATCTCAGCAAGCGAGAGTTCAAAAGTGGCAGGCTCAAACCCAGCACCTCAATCCATGGGTAATACCAGATGAGAGACTCCCCCCTGGGCACACAGAAGACTGGGCGACTTGGAAGGCATTGAACAGACTGCGCTCTGGCACCACGAGATGCAGAGCCAACCTTCAGAAATGGGGCCACGAAGTGGAATCCACGACATGCGAGTGGGGAGAAGAGCCAACCACTGACCACCTGCTGCAATGCACCCTGAGCCCTGCCACATGTACGATGGAGGACCTTCTTGCAGCAACACCAGAGGCACTCCAAGTGGCCAGATACTGGTCAAAGGACATTTAATCAGCTACCATGTTTGCAAAATTTGTGGGTTTTTTATCTGTTTGTTTGTTTTGTTCTGTTAGAAATGTAATACAAGGTTCTGGTTGCGGATGACACGATAAATAAATAAAAATCCTAACAAATGCGGAGGACCTGATCGATGCAGTTGAAGTGGTCAGATCCTTCGGGGCAAGTGACCATGTGCTCCTGCAATTTGAGGTACAAAGGAAGGCCGAAACTAAGACAAGTCAAACCCGTATTTTGGACTTTAGGAGAGCTGATTTCCGAAAAATGAAGGAAACACTGAGCAGCATTCCGTGGACACAGATACTAAAAAACAAGGGAGTTACGGATGGATGGGAATTTCTCAAGAGTGAAATACTCAAGGCGCAATTGCAAACTGTGCCAACAAAGAGAAAAAATAGGACAAGTGCAAAGAAGCCAGAATGGATGTCCAAAGAACTTCTGTGCTAAAACACAAAAGAGACATGCACAAGAAGTGGAAAAAGGGAGAAATCACCAAAGAAGAATTCAAACAAATAGCCAACACCTGTAGGGAAAAGGTCCGCAAGGCTAAAGCACAAAACGAGCTCAGGCTTGCCAGGGACATTAAAAACAATAAAAAGGGATTCTTTTCTTATGTCAGTAGAAAAAGGAAAAACAAGGAGGCGATAGGGCTTCTTCGAGGAGAAGATGGGGCAATGCTGACAGGGGATGATAGGGAAAAGGCAGAACTACTCAATGCCTTCTTTGCCTCGGTCTTATCACAAAAAGAAAGTCATCTTCAACCTCAGCAAGATGGAGTGGATGAGGGATTAGAGGACATCCAACCCCAAATTGGGAAACAAGCCATGCATGATTCTATGATTTTATAATAATATTATTATTAATATTATAATAGGTTATAAGAAAGCTTTATCCTTGGTTTTTTTCTCTCCCTTCTCTAAATAAAACTCGGCACGTTGAGCAGATACTTTGAAATTCACCCTCAAACCCGCATGCATCCTTTTTTGCATCACCCCAAAAGATGCCCTAACCCCCCCCCCCCCAATGTGTCACTGTTTTAGATGAGGTTTGCAGATTGGAGGAAATGGACATTAAAGGATTTATTTCCATTTCCACAGGCAATACCTGTAGTGGGTGCTCCATAGCCTCGTCCCGTTTTGAGGTTCAGGTTCATGGGGGTCCCCCTAAAAGAATGGGAAAGAGGGGGATCAGAAAATGCAATGGCTGCTACAATATTTTTCAGCAGAAGGTTCCTTGAGTTTTGTTTCAACAAAGTGCAAAGACGAATCTCCTTTTTTGTGCCATCTTTACTGTAAATCAGCGTTTCTCAACCTGGGGGTCGCGACCCCTGGGAGGGTCGTGAGTGGGTGTAAGAGGGGTCGCCAAAGACCATCAGAAAACACAGTATTTTCATTGGACATGGGGTTCTGTGTGAGAAGTTTGGCCCAATTCTATCGTTGGTGGGGTTCAGAATTCTCTTTGATTGTAGGTGAACTATAAATCCCAGCAACTACAACTCCCAAATGTCAAGCTCTATTTCCCCCAAACTCCACCAGTGTTCACGTTTGGACATATTGAGTATCCGTGCCAAATTTGGTCCAGATTCATCATTTATTTGAGTCCACAGTGATCTCTGGATGTAGGGGAACTACAACTCCCAAACTCAAGGTCAATGCCCACCAAACCCTTCCAGTATTTTCCGTTGGATCAAATTTGGCACAAATACCCAAATTTGAATACTGGTGGGGTTGGGGAGGCGTTGATTTTGTCATTTGGGAGTTGTAGTTTCATGTACAATCAAAGAGAATTCTGAACTCCACCAATAATGAAATTGAACCAAATTGGGCGGGGGGGGGGGTGTTTTTGTCATTTGAGAGTTGTACTTGCTGGGATTTATAGTACACCTATAACTCTGAACTCCACCAACGATGAAATTGAACCAAATGAACCAAACTTAGCACAAAGAACTCCCATGACCAACAGAAAATAATGGAAGGGTTTTGTGGGCATTGACCTTGACTTTTGGAGTTGTAGTTCACCTACATCCAGAGAGCACTCTGGACTCAAACAATGATGGATCTGGACAAAACTTGGCAGGAATACTCAATATGCCCAAATATGAACACTGGCAGAGTTTGGTGAAAATAGACCTTGACATTTGGGAGTTGTAGTTGCTGGGATGTATAGTTCACCAACAATCAAAGAGAATTCTGAACCCCAACAATGGTTGAATTGGGCCAAACTTCCCACACAGAATCCTCATGAGCAACAGAAAATACTGGTCTTTGGTGATAATGGCAAGTCTTCTAAACAATAATATAGTCATACTCTCCAACTGTCCTAATTTGATAGAACAAAACCAATTAAGCCTTTGTTATCCCTCTGTACTGAATTAAACCCAACTGATTCCTAATCTATCTAAAGTGCAGGCTTGTACTTTTCACCTTAAGAACACACAAACATCTCAAGCTGGGAGTCACTTTGGACCGTGCTCTGACTTACAAGAAGTACTGCTTGACCAAAAAAGCCAAAAGTGTGCACTAGGAATAATATCACTGGCACAACCTGGGGATCACAACTAGACACAGTGAAGGCATCTGCCCTTGCGCTTTGCTACTCTGCTGCTGAGTATGCATGCCCAGTATGGAACACATATCACCACGTTAAAACAATGGATGTGGCTCTTAATGAGACATACTGCATTTTCACGGGGTGTCTGCGCCCTACACCACTGGAGAAATTACACTGCTTAGCTGGTATTGCACCACCTGACATCCGCTGGAAAGTAGCAGCCAATAGTGAAAGGACCAAGGCAGAGACATCTCCAGCTCATCCCTTGTTTGGGTATCAGCCAGCATGTCAACGACTTAAATCAAGAAATAGTTTTCTAAGATCTACAGAGATATTTGCAGGAGCACCTCAGCAAGCAAGAGTCCAAAAGTGGCAGGCTAGAAACAAAAAGAAACACTGGCTTTACAAAAACTTCAGTGGTTTAAATAAAGGATGTCAAGATAATAATAGAGGCGAAAAATTTGGATGTAACATAATATAATGTTGTAAAATGTTCTGTTTCCATGCCCGCCACAACGTTATCCCTTTCCGTGATGATTCATTAGACATGTGCTAAAACTTACTAAACTACCAACCATAACTTGAACCCGCTTTACTCTTCTCTCCCACTCCCTAATGTACATTGTGGAAAATATCAACACAAAATCAATCAAATGCACAAATCTGGAGGGACAGGCTAAACCAGGATGCAAAGGACATACATGTACGACGGAGCCCCCGTTTTGATGTTGCCGATCGTGACCCGAATATCGTCGTCGTCGCTGTCACTGTCGCTATCGTCTTCATCGTCCTCTCCGCTCGGAAAAACCTAAACCAGCAAGAAAGCACAATCAAAACACCAGCGAAAGAACCAATTGAAGGTCCAAGTTGTATTGGAGAAGGTTGGAGATTTCTATAATTCATGGGGTCAAATTGGGCAGGATCCCTATATTTTGGACGCCGGGGTGGGGGATATCCAGAGATCAAAGCAAGGTTGTGACCTTAACCAGAGCTCCTGGTGGTTTGTGGGTCTCAATTTTCCAGAAGTAAAAGCCAGGAATAGTAGCAGTATTACTACTATTAGTAATAGTAGTAGTAGTAATAATAATAATAAACCAGGAAGTGGACAGATCCATTCCAGTGGGTTGGTGAATCCATTACAGGTTTTAATTTTCCTGAACTGAAAGTAGAAGTCAGCCCATGGCCTCAACCACAGATTATGGTGGTTTGTGGGTCTCAAGTTTCCAGGACCCAATATCAGTAGTAGTAGTAGTAAGCCAGGATGTGGACAGATTCATTCCAGTGGGTTGGTGAATCCATTCCAGGTTTTAACTTTCCTGGATTAAAAGTAGAAGTCAGACCAGAGGCTGGATGGCCATCTGTCAGGGGTGATTTGAATGCAATATTCCTGCTTCTTGGCAGGGGGTTGGACTGGATGGCCCATGAGGTCTCTTCCAACTCTTTGATTCTATGATTCTATGACCATGACCTTAACCATCGCTTCTGGTGGTTTGTAGGTCTCAACTTTCCAGAAGTAAAAGCCAAGAAAAGTAGCAGTATTAGTAGTAGTAGCAGCAGCAGCACTAATAATAACAGTAACAATAATAATAATAAGCCAGGATGCAGACGGATCCGTTCCAGTGGGTTGGCAGATCCATTCCAGGTCTTAAATTTGCTGGATTAAAAGTAGAAGTCAGACCATGGCCTCAATCAGAGTTTGTGGTGGTTTGTGAGTCTCAAAGTTTCCAGAAGTAAAAGCCAAGAATAATAGCAGTATTAGTAGCAGTGGTAATAACAATAATAAGCCAGGATGTGGACGGATCCATTCCAGTGGGTTGGTGAATCCATTCCAGGTTTTAACTTTCCTGGATTAAAAAGTAGAAGTCAGCCCAAGACCTTAACCAGAGCTCCTGGTGGTTTGTGGGTCTCAATTTTCCAGAAGTAAAAGCCAGGAATAGTAGCAGTATAATAATAATAATAATAATAATAATAATAATAATAATAATAAGCCAGGATGTGGATGGATCCATTCCAGTGGGTTGACGGATCCATTCCAGGTTTTAACTTTCCTGGATAAAAGTAGAAGTGAGCCCATGGCCTCAACCACAGCTTATGGTGGTTTGCGAGTCTCAACATTTCCAGAAGTAAAAGCCAGGAATAGTACCAGTAGTAGTAGTAGTAGTAAGCCAGGATGTGGACGGATCCATTCCAGTAGGTTGGTGAAGCCATTCCAGGTTTTAATTTTCCTGGATTAAAAGTAGAAGACAGCCCATGGCCTCAACCAGAGTTTGTGATGGCTTGCAAGTCTCAAAGTTTCCAGAAGTAAAAGCCAGAAATAGTAGCAGTATTAGTAGCAGTAGTAATAATAACAAGCCAGGATGTGGACGGATCCATTCCAGTAGGTTGGCAAATCCATTCCAGGTTTTAACTTTCCTGGATTAAAAATAGAAGTCAGCCCATGGCCTCAAACAGAGCTTCTGGTGATTTGTAGGTCTCAAGTTTTCAGGACTAAACATCAGTAGTAATAGCAATAAGGAGAAGAAGGAGAAGGAAGGATGTGGACGGATCCATTCCAGTGGGTTGGCGAATCCATTACAGGTTTTAATTTTCCTGGATTAAAAGTAGAAGACAGCCCATGGCCTCAACCACAGTTTCTGGTGGTTTTTTGGTCTCAAGTTTCCAGGACTAAAAATCAGTAGTAATAACAATAGCAATAACAACAACAACAACAATAATAATAATAAGCCAGGATGTGGACGGAGCCATTCCAGGTTTTAACTTCCCTGGATTAAAAACAGAAGTCAGCCCATGGGCTCAACCAGAGCTTCTGGTTGTTTGTAGGTCTCAAGTTTCCAGGACTAAACATCAGTAATAATAGCAATATTAATAAGGAGGAGGAGGAGGAGGAGCAGCAGCAGCCAGGATGTGGACGGATCCATTCCAGTGGGTTGGCGAATCCATTCCAGGTTTTAACTTTCCTGGATTAAAAGTAGAAGTCAGCCCATGGCCTCAACCAGAATTTATGGTGGTTTTTGGGTCTCAAGTTTCCAGGACTAAACATCAGCAGCAGTAGTAAGCCAGGATGTGGATGAATCCATTCTAGTGGGCTGGCGAATCCATTCTACGTTTTAACTTTTATGGATTGAAAATAGAAGTCAGCCCATGACCTTAATCAGAGCTTCTGGTGGTTCGTGGGTCTTAGTTTTCCAGAAGTAAAAGCC
Source organism: Anolis sagrei (assembly GCF_037176765.1). NCBI lineage: Eukaryota > Metazoa > Chordata > Lepidosauria > Squamata > Anolidae > Anolis > Anolis sagrei. The sequence goes on along the minus strand of NC_090030.1, from coordinate 31,523,475 downwards.
AGGAAAAGTAGCAGCAGTAGTAGCAGCAGCAGCAGCAGCAGCGATAATAATAATATTTTTAATAGTAATAATAATAATAATAATAAGCCATGATGTGGATGGATCCATTCCAGTGGGTTGGCGAATCCATTCCAGGTCTTAACTTTCCTGGATTAAAAGTAGAAGTCAGCCCATGACCTTGTCCAGAGCTTCTGGTGGTTTGTAGGTCTCAACTTTCCAGAAGTAAAAGCCAGGAATAGTAGTAGTAGTAGTAGTAGTAGTAGTAAGGCAAGAAGTGGATGAATCCATTCCAGTGGGTTGGCAAATCCATTCCAGGTTTCAGCTTGGATCTTAAGCTATTACAGCATTTATGCAGCTGTCCAAAACAAGGAAGCATGGCAAATCTCTAGATTTTGGAAGGGGAGCATCACAGGACTTTGGAAGGAAGGAAAACGCCTCAGAGGAGCAACCAAAGGCCTTTAGTGAACTCGTGAAACACTGGATCCCATGCTTTCGAGAGAATCTCCCATCTCCCCCTGCCATTGAATGGGTTTGCAGCACCTGAACACCACCCTTCTCCCTTTGTGATCCCAAATGAAGCCAAACCAAAATGACAGCATCATGCAGACACAACCAAGATGCAAACCAGTTTCACCTTCCCAAATCTAATTCCAGGGTGGGAGAGCCCCCTGGCGGTTCTTTAGAAGGACAGGCTCAAGGAAGCCTCCTAACCTGCCCTGGAATTGATTGATTGATTTTAATTCTAATCAATGAATTGGACTGACCTGCTGCAAGAGCTCTCGATCTTCACAGTTGACCATCGTGCCCACCTTGGAAAGGTCCTGCAACGGGTGGGGGTCTGCGTTTCTGAGAAAGGCAAAAACACAAACTGTCTTGGTTTGGGATCCAAACAGGAAGGAAGGAAGGAAGGAAGGAAGGAAGGAAGGAAGGAGGGAGGGAGGGAGGGAGGGAGGGAAGGAAGGAAGGAAGGAAGGAAGGAAGGAAGGAAGGAGGGAAGGAGGGAAGGAGGGAAGGAGGGAAGGAGGGAAGGAGGGAAGGAGGGAAGGAAGGAAGGAAGGAAGGAAGGAAGGAAGGAAGGAAGGAAGGAAGGCAGGAAGGCCTCAGTATGAGAATGTCCCAGTGTTAGTTCTTCTCACTCTGAGAGAGCCCTCAGTGTGAGAAGGCCTCAGTGGGAGAAAGGTCTCAGTGTGAGATAGGCCTCTGTTGTGGCTGAGCTAGTTTCTGACGATGAGGATGAGTTTCAGCTTCCTGGCTCTTTGTCTGTGCCTCAAATCTCGGAGCCTGCGTCCGAGGCTCTCACAGACAGTGCTGTGCCAACACAGCTGTTGTCACCAGAAAGGAATTTTAATGAAGAGAATAGCAACCAGGTGCCTTCCCACAATGATATTGAAAGTAATGATAAGGATTTGACCCGAGAAGTTCGCCTTGATCTCCGGATCAGGCACAGTTCATGTCTGGCAAGCAGGTGGGAGGCTAGCTCGGTGAGAGGTCACTGCAATGCTTTTATGATGCTGAGAGCCTAATGTTTTGACGTTAGAAAGGTATTTAGGCCTTCCAGAAACTCTGTGAAACTGTCAGTTCAACGTAGCTTATTAGCCTGAAAGCTTCATGGAATAACCTGAGCCTGGAAAGTAGTACGCTTGGGATTTCTTGCATTGTGTTTTTTGGGGCAAATGTTTCTTTGCTTGTACCTGGCACTCTGGTTTGATCTTTGCCAACAGGATTATGTCTCCTGCTTTTACCTGAAGATCTTTGGAACTGTATCCTGCATTTAACCTTAATCTTTGGAACTTTGCATTGCTTATTCTTTGTTTTGACTTGGATTCTTTCTTCAATCTATATATATAAATTTGTAAGTGGTGTTAAACGGAACAGCAAAACTAAAAAAAAACCCAACGGAAATTAACCAAAATTCCCATGCACCTACCACAACCCACAAGGTACAAACAAATCGAATTAAAGTAAAAAACAACACAACAACACACTCACAAAATGACAAAACAGCTGAGCATGCGCAATGGCACCCAGTCGCAACTCCCCTGGCGTGCGCACGCTCCCTCCGTGCAAGCCACGCCCCCATCCTCCGTGCTCCTTCACTCCTCCCCCTGCCGCACACACACACACAACCCAACGCTCCTTCACTCCCCCCCCCCCCCCCCCCGCTGCACACACACATACCAAGAACCTCCGGCAGGAAACCCAAGAGGAGGAGGAAGGAGAAAGCCGAAGAGGGAGTGCAGCCAAATTCTTAGCTAAGGAAGAGAGAGGTCAGTGAGGGAGCAAGGGAGGGAGGAAAAAAATAGAGGGGCATATGAGCCAGAAAAAAGGAAGGAAGAGAGGAGAAAGGAGGAAGTGAGGCCAGGCAGAGACAAGAGAAAGAGGAACGCGAGAAAGAGAGAAGAAGGGAAGGAGAGAGAGAGAGGGAGAGGGAGGAGAGAAAGGGGGAATGCGAGAGAGAGATAGAAAGAGGGGGAAGGAGGGAGTGTGTGAGAGAGTGAGAAAGAGGGAGGGAGAGAAAGAGAAGGATGGAGTGAAAAAGAGAAGGGGGAGGAAGGAGGGACACCTGAGAGAGAGAGAAAGAGGGGAAAGGAAGGAGTGTGTGAGAGAGAAAGAGGGAAAGAGAGCGAGAGAAGGAAGGAAGAGAAAAGAAAGGATGTGTGGTGATGTTTAGAAGCAAGGTGAAGCCTACTCTGAGTTGCAACAGTCTCAGTGTGTCGTACACCAGAACAGGAACACCTCTGACTTTAAACACCACACCAGCTTGGTAAAATCACCAAGCAGTTTATTGAAGAATATATGTAGGCAAAGCAATCAAAAACAGCAAGAACAATAAAGATCCAATATATAAAATAGTCCATAAGCTTCAAGGGAAAACAACATCCATGAGTACATAAAACTCCACGAACTAGGCACTTCAATCCATGAAACAAGACAGCAGGAAAAATCCCATAAACAAATCTTAAGCTTGGCAAAAACTTGGTACATGAAACTAAGAGCACTTGAAAGCAAGATCATGATAAAATTACAACGTTGACCCGACTGAGGCAACTCTTTCCCATGAATCATTATAAAGCTATTTCAGATTCCAAAACTGAAAGGAAAGCATTTCTCTTGGCCTTCCCACCAGATAAAGGTTTGTTATTTCTCTTGGAGTCCTCGATCGTGGAGATCTTGGAGTCCTTGTGGACAACAAGTTAAACATGAGCCAACAATGTGATGTGGCGGCAAAAAAAGCCAATGGGATTTTGGCCTGCATCAAGAGGAGCCTAGTGTCATGCTCTATTCTGCTTTGGTTAGACCACTTTACCTGGAATATTGTGTCCAATTCTGGGCACCACAATTCAAGTGAGATATTGACAAGCTGGAATGTGTCCAGAGGAGGGCAACTAAAATGATCAAGAGTCTGGAGAACAAGCCCTATGAGGAGCTGCTTAAGGAGCTGGGCATGTTTAGCCTGAAGAAGAGAAGGATGAGAGGAGATGTGATAGCCATGTATAAATATGTGAGAGGAAGCCACAGAGAGGAGGGAGCAAGCTTCCTTTCTGCTTCCCTGGAGACTAGGACACAATGGAACAATGGCTTCAAACTACAAGAGAGGAGATTCCATCTGAACATGAGGAAGAACTTCCTGACTGTGAGAGCCGTTCAGCAGTGGAACTCTCTGCCCCAGCGTGTGGTGGAGGCTCCTTCTTTGGAAGCTTTTAAACACAGGCTGGATGGCCATCTGTCAGGGGTGATTTAAATGCAATTTTCCTGCTTCTTGGCAGAATGGGGTTGGACTAGATGGCCCATGAGGTCTCTTCCAACTCTTTGATTCTATGATTCTGCTGTAGACGAACTGATCGTCTGAATCTTTGAAGACTTTGTTTACTAAAATTTTGCTTTCTGTTGAAACTTTCATTATCTTCCCTCTCATTAACTTCTGCGCCTGACAAAACATCTGTCGCAACTCAGGGTAGTTTCCACCTTGCTCAAGACACCACCACACACCAAGACTGTAGGTGTTGTAGTTTATTGAGAAAAAACAAAATCAAAACAGAGAAATAAAGATGCAAAAGTTCAATAGGCAAAACAGAGTCTTAAATGCAAAGGCAAGGTTCCCAAGATCCACAGGCAAATAACATGAAGCACAATCCCTTAGCAGTGGTCAAAGAAGAGTCCATGCTAGACAGGTAAAATCAGGATCAGAATCAAGTCTCAAAGAAGCCAAAAGTGTTTTGCAAAAGCCAAGGTAATTCCACAGAAGTTAACAGGTAAGAAGCAACATTGGACTGACAAGAAATGCCTGTCAGCTACATCATTAAATAAGTTTCCCTGACATGAAAGCATTGCGTTGACCTTTGGCTTCCCGCTTGCTGGCAAGGCGTGTGCTTCTGCGAACCCTTAATTGCAAACGGTCCTGTCTGCTCATTAATTCACCATTATCTTCAAGGCTATACAACTCCTTATCTCTGCCGAGCTGGGCCGGATCACTCTGAGGACCGAAAGGAGTCTCCACCTGAACTTGTGGAATTTCACTATCTCTATCTAAAGCAGGGGTCCTCAAACTTTTTAAACCAGGGGCCAGTTCACTGTCCCTCAGACAGTTGGAGGGCTGGACTATAGGTTTTTTTTTTTTTAAAAAAATCAATTAAAAAATTCCTCTGCACATTGCACATATTTTATTTTGCGGTGTGGAAGGGCCCTTAGTGGGGAGGGGGTTCTTTCTAGCCCTCTTTAGGCAGTAATTCCAGGAGCAGAGAATGGGAAATCTTCCTATTTCTAGTCTGAATAACATCTGGCTACCAGTACTAAAAAAAACTCTAAAATTATAAGTGTAAATAAAGAACAACACTAAAACACAGGGGAACTCCAGACAAGAAACAATCAGGGCCAGCTAATCACCTCACAACAAAGGATTCTCCCTAAAAACTGTCAGGCTATGAAATGGTAATCAAGGTGGCCAATTGAAACATTCATACCTACCTCCAACAGACAAGAGTTCTTTCTCCCACCCTGGATCTTCCACAATTTTCCTAGTTAAAGGTTTTCCTCTGACATGAAGTCCAGTCGTGTCTGAGTCTGGGGTGTGGTGCTCATCTGCATTTCTAAGTTGAAGAGCTGGCGTTGTCCGTAGACACCTCCAAGGTCATGTGGCCGGCATGACTGCATGGAGCGCCGGGGCAGCCTCCCTTGGCTGGCTCACGCTATCCATCAGGCTCGATGGGCAGCGTGAGGCTGCTAAGGGAGGTGCAGCCCCGCGCGGCCTACTCTCGCGTAAAGCACCTCGCGAGGTGCTTTACGCGAGAGTAGGCCACGCGGGGCAGTTGCCCTTGACTGGCTCATGCTCCCCATCATGCCTGACAGATAGCGTGAGCCAGCCAAGGGAGGGGCACTGTGTGTGGGGGGGGGCGCTCCTCCTCCGCGGGCCGGATAAGTGCCCTTTGTGCGCCGTAGTTTGAGGACCCCTGCTGTAGATCTTAGAAAATTATTTCGGGTGCGATGGGCAGCGTGAGCCTGCCAAGGGAGGACCAGCACCGCGCAGCCTACTTTCGCATAAAGCACCTCGCGAGGTGCTTTACGCGCGAGTAGGCTGTGCGGAGCAGCTGCCCTTGGCTGGCTCACACTGCCCATTGGGCCTGACGGATAGTGTGAGCCAGCCAAGGGAGGGGCACTGTTTGGGGGGGGGTGGCACTCCTCCGCGGGCCAGATAAATGCCCTTGGCAGGTCGGAAGTGGCCCGCGGGCCGTAGTTTGAAGACCCCTGATCTAAAGGCACATTCCTTCCTCCGGGGAACAGGCTTGCTGTTTCTTCTTCACTATCAGCCCCGTTGGGAACATGTACAGGAATCCGTAACCCATCAGCCTCATCATCATCCTGCAGAAAGTCAGGCTCAGAAGGCCCAAGTGGCCCAAACAGTTCAGTTTCAGACTCAGACTGAGCCACAACAACATCTTCAGATAGTTGCTCTGAGAAAAGCTATGAAGGACCTCTCCCAAGAATGTGGCCTTATGAATCTTCCTGAGACAGCTCAGGCCGCTCGTCTGAACTTAACTCAGGGTCCAGCAAACCCTCATCCCCGTTGTCAACAGGCCCAGGCCCACCATCAGGAACATCATCCCCATTCCCATCCTGAACATCAGCATGAACATCCGACACAATCATAGGCTGAGCAGGGTGACATACAATACAGTGTTAATAGTAAAAAGCTACTGTGTGAAGCCGTTTATCTGCATGAGAAAGAAGCCCAGCGTGGAAGCAAAGAAGGAAGTGTAAATAATGTATTTTTGTGTGTGTTATGGAAACCAATGTAAATAGTGTTAATGTAAATAGATTTACCCAGAAATCGGTCCATCCTCCAGCTTGCCGTTGTCATCTGAAAACAAAGTAGAGAAAGAAAAATGATACATTAGAGGCTAAACACAGACATGTCTCCAGCAAAACCATCAAGCCCAGCCATTCCCAAATGTTGGACTTTGGAGTGTTTTGGGTCCCCAGCTTGGCCAAGTCAGGGATGCTGGGAACTGTAGTCCTAAAGATGAGCATTTGGAAACCATGATGCCAATTGATCTTTGACTCTCATTTTGATATTATTATTATTATTATTATTATTATTATTATTATTATGCGCCCCCGGTGGCGCAGTGGGTTAAACTCCTGGACTGCCAGGACTGAAGACTGACAGGTCGCAGGTTCGAATCCAGGGAGAGGCGGATGAGCTCCCTCTATCAGCTCCAGCTCCTCATGCGGGGACATGAGAGAAGCCTCCCACAAGGATGATAAAAAACATCAAATCATCCAGGCGTCCCCTGGGCAACATCCTTGCAGATGGCCAATTCTCTCACACCAGAAGCGACTTGCTTCTGACACGACAAAAAAATATTATTATTATTATTATTATTATTATTATTATTATTATTATTATTTGAAACACAACAAGGTGAGTCCACAGCAGACACTCTGCTGCCTGTTGTATTAGATCACACATCGGACACTTCCCAAGTCTAGGACTGTGTGATGTCTCAGCGAATAATGCGTGTAGATCTCAGTAGGGTGGCCTTCTGCAGCTGGCAGATGGTAATCTTGTCAGCGCCGATTGTGTTTAAGTGCAGGCCAAGGTCTTTAGGCATTGCACCCAGTGTGCCGATCACCACTGGGACCACCTTGACTGGCTTGTGCCACAGTCTTCGCAGTTCGATTTTTAAATCCTCATATTGTGTCAGC